>NW_027530971.1:12820696-12853726 GCF_008692635.1 Crocuta crocuta | reverse complement strand
CATTCAGGTACAGAAGCCTCACTCCTTCACACGATCAAATGATGCCATTTCATTGCTATCAAAGGTCTTATTACCCCACGTTTTCTTGTGTGTCTGCTTTTCAGTTTGCTAACTGTCTTCCCTACTAGAATATAAGGTTCTTGAGAGCAGGGACCTTGTTCACCCTGTTCCCAGTCTGTCTCCAATGCTGCGATAAGTGTCTGGCGCAAAGTAGGTGCTCAGTAAATGTTTGTTTGTCAGAAGAATGGGTGGATGGATGGATGAATAAGTTAAATTCGGCCGAATGTTCCCGCAGGATGACGAAGGGCTGTCATTGAAGTCTTTGCCCATCTAATGATTCCACGCTTCCTTAGTTGGCTTAGCTCAGTGGTTTGCCAAAGGGCGGCACTACTCCTCATCTCCAGGGCAACTAGGAAACAGGACATTCTGCAGACATCCTGATGGGGACTCACGAAAGGCATCAGGGACTGAGTGGGTGGGGCTGGGCAGGCTGGACGCACTGAACCATGCAGAACATTCTAGTTTACTAACGCAGGTTCCCTGCACCACCTCCACTCCCACCCCAATGCCAGTAGCATTCCATCTGAGGAACAATGGTTGAGCCTAAGAATCTTATTCTGGAATATAGTAAAAGCCTGGAGTGTGACTACCTTGTTCTGCGAATGCTCCTCAACACATTAAAGCCTAACACTTCTAATAAAATCTAACTTGATAAATGAGCAATGTCTTGGGATTCGAATAGTACCTGATGCTGAATGTTAGGTGATCACAACTGAGCCAATGGTTCTTCTCTCTCTCTTTCTCTCTCCCTCTCTCTCTCTCGCTCGCTCGCTCACTATGGGATGGTGGGTGATGTCTCCCATGCTTGGATGCTTGGTATCAGGTACGATGTTGAGCAGAAATCAGTGATTTTTCGGAATGTTGGAAGGCGCCCACAACTGGCACTAATGTATTTTTTGTCACTTCAAAGCACCTATGGACAGTCCTTCACTTTTCCAGACAAGAGTAAGCTTAGGAATGCTTTGCTTCATTCTAGGTCATTGGCTAGGTGCCTTTTTAAAGTTTCATTAGAAGAAAAAGATTCCATTGAGCCAATAGATAGCAGTGATTCTGCTAGTGATAGTGAAAGTCGTCCTACACAGTAACCCTCCTGTCTCTGGCCTCCCTCCCACCCGCCATGAAGGTTTTCAAAGGGAAATGCAGGTTAATTTGCTTACTTTTCTTTTTCTTTTGATTTTCCTAATCACACTGTATTGTACTACAGTATTACAATCATTTTTATATAAATATATATATAAAAACCTATATAAGTTTTTATATAAATATTTTTGGGTTGTGGAACGAATCATGAGTTCCCATGATTTCTTATAGGGAAATTCGCTTTGAGAGACAAGTGCTTTGGATTCCAAGAATGGACTGCACTCACAAACCAAGGTTTGGCTGTACTGGGAAAGTGGAGCTGGAGGTGTTTCGAAGCCCCGGTGGCACCTCATGTTCTAGCCAGGGTCTGCGTGGTATTTACAGCTCCCCGAAGAAAACCTCACGCTGGCCCAGAAATGGTTAACTCGGCTGAGACAGCAGCTCGCTTGCTGGGGAGCCTTTATTTCCAGTGACTAATAGGTAAGAGGGACACACGTTCCCCTGGCCTGTGGAGGCTGTGGCATAAATAATGTCTCTGAGGCCCATTCCTGTGATTACTGAGCTGAGTATGAGCCATCAGATATTTTGAAGAGATAAAAATGTCTGACCAGCTAATAACCACCAGACGCCAGTACCAAGATGGGGGGAGTCGGGGGCGTGGCATGCACTCAGAGGCAGAGAGGGCCCGGGAGGAAGTCACACGGGCCACACACGTGTGCATGCGTGTGCTCACACACATCAGGCACTCACGCAATCCAGACACACAGAGCAGCATCACGGACACTCACAGCGTGCATGATCTAGAACACAGCCTGCAAACACGGAACACACCCAGACGCACCATATTCTAACCTGCAGGAGACAGACTACACACATAGGTACACGAGCACAAGTGCAACATACACACTCATGCAGAACACATTCTCCCCAGCCAGGTCCCACGTCCATTCACAGAACACAGCCTTCAACACACGTACAGCAAGGGCTTAGAGAACACACCTCACATGACCAGTTCGTGCAGTAGATAGGCACATGTACATAATACATGCAACATAGATGCACAAGGCACTCCAGTAGACAGTGCTCAGTCACATACCACTGCAAAAATAACCACAATGCACACACACAGACACATATGCGATCACACAGGATACTTAGAGATGTGTGCATGTAAATGCAGGCCCAACTAACAGAAGCATAGGTACAACAGGTGAACATATACACACACATAGATGTCACTTAAACACACACATGATAGAAGTACACATATAAAGGGGCGCCGGGGTGGCTCAGTCAGTTAAGCGTCCGACTTCAGCTCAGGTCATGATCTCACGGTTCATGAGTTCAAGCCCCGCGTCGGGGTCTGTGCTGCCAGCTCTGAGCCTGGAGCCTGCTTTGGATTCTGTGTCCCCCTGTCTTCTCTGGCCCTCCCCTGTTTGCGTGCTCTCTCTCTCATAAATAAATAAACATTAAAAAAAGTTTTAAAAAAGAAGTACACCTAGAAGGCACAGCACACACATGCAGTGCCTCTTAGAGATATACAACCCGAAGAAACAAACATCTCACAAGACTGACACCTTACATACATGTGTGTTCACCCTTTGCTAACATCTTTTTAAAATTAACTCTTAGACCCCTGCTCCCACCACAGCAAACCAATCAACACAATCTGCAAACATGATTTTGAAACTGTCAAATTAAAGAATAATCAAGTACAGAAAACATCTCTGACCTTTGTGGATATTAATGCTTATGATAATCACCCCCACAAAAAGCAGAACATTCAGCCCTTCGCATAGCAAAGATGGGGCTTGTTTCATCCTGTCTGGCTGCAGGAGGGGGAAGAGGAGGGGCCCAGGACCCCTAACAGGCCAGGGAGACTGTACTGGCCTTGGCAGCAGCAGACCTGCTCTGTAGGTCAGGCTCTGCCATTTGGTACCATTCTACTTTGTGACTTGGGGCATATTGTTTCCCATTTCTGAACCTCAGTTTCTTCATCTGTAAAATGGGTATGGGCTCGTCTCAAAGGGTTAAGTCAGATAAACTATAGATAGCAACCAAGTGTGACTTGGGGACTTATCTCTTCATATTCCTAACAGAAGACGGGCAGGCCTGACAATCCAACAAAAGCATCAATTTTCAGTTGCCCTCACTTGCTTTTTCTCCCAAACGGACTTCTGCATGGTGTGAGTAACTAATCTAGCTGGGCTTGTCCATAAAGAAGGGTTGTTGCTTATTTTATTGCCTTTATGGAGTCTTTATGAAGTGCCGAGTGGTTTACCTACATTATCTGAGTGAATCCTCAAAACAGCCCTTTAAAGTGGGTTCTGTGATCACCCCCATTTTACAGATGACGAAGTAGGTGCATGGTTTCATCAACAGACGTGTCCAAGATCTCAGCAGCTGGTGAGTTTTGGGGGCAGGATTCGAGCTCCCTCTGCCGCCCTGTAGCGCGTTACCCTTCTCCACACGCCGCCCCCAGAGCTGGACGCAGGCTTCCATTGAGCTGCTGAGTGAACCAGCCTGAAGTCAGAGCTTGGGCAGATGCCCCCAAACCCTAAGCCCTCTAACTGGCTCGCTGTGAGTCCACCGTGACTCGGGGACCCAGGGAGAAGGACACAACTTCCTAGGCTTCTTCTGTGTGTAACTGACCTCTCACTTAACACTGAGTCTCATTCGAGTTCATAACAGACTTTGCACCTTCTTAAGCCCCACCTTCTCCATCTATCACCCTCACTTTCCCCATCGTCTAATTGTGTCCTTTCCCCACTGTCTACTTCTGTGTTTGGTAACTTTGGGTTGACTGAAGCACCCTGTTTCTGTAAACAACATAGGAGGCCCCACGCACTCACTATCGCCTTTCTTACTCACTATCTTGCAGCATGCCTGCCTTTATTTTTAATTCTTTAAACATTTATTTATTATCGAGAGACAGAGAGAGACAGAACATGAGCAGAGGAGGGGCAGAGAGAGAGGGAGACACAGAATCTGAAGCAGGCTCTAGGCTGTCAGCACAGAGCCTGACACGGAGCTCGAACTCACAAACTGAGAGATCATGAGCTGAGCTGCAGTCAGATGCTTAACAGACTGAGCCACCCAGGCGCCCTGAGAAACAAGACTTTAGAGTCAGTCTCTTTGGGTTGGAATCTTGGCTGTTACAATGTAACCTGGCCCATGTTACTTAACTTTCTTGTACCCCAGTTGATTACTATGTAAATTAGGGTTTCACCCCAGCACATGGACTTTACGGGTTGCTTTGTGGCCAAAATGGATTAAGATTTAGCACGGGATCCGGCACTGAAGTGTCAGCGGTCACCACTGCCAGCCTCTGGCAGCTCTTTGTTTCTGCTGACTGTGTGCTTCGCTCTCTGTTTTCTCATTCAGCTTGTCAGAGTGTGAGCCCCTTGTTTGGGGGAGCCCTCCCTCAGCCATCTTCGTCTTTTTGAACACCGTCTCTGACATCTCATTTCCTGAAAATAGCAGGTCTGTGGCCTACCCTTGACCCTGCCTCAAGATTCAGTGCAGAGCGTCCCGGGTTCGTTTCAGTGGAGGCCCATCTGATGGACCAAATCCAGACACCAGCTGTGCAGGTGACACCAGAGCTAAGTTTTAGAGACAAGGTGCACAGGAGCCTTTGTTGACCTGAGCACATACTGCTCTTTCCTCTTTCCCCGTGCTTCCGGAAGCCCCTTCCCACCTTGCTCCGATTGCCGAGTTTGATTTCCATTCTGGCTTTTTCTGAGTTACCAGTTTCTCCTTCCTTTCATTTACAAAACCCTCCCACTGACTTGGATAAGTCATACTATAGTTTGTCACAATAAGCCTTGGGTTGAAATTGCTATGTAATCCAAACATTTAGCAACTGTGATTCCTTTCTTTGATGACATTAGGTCTTACCCAAGGGCACCTCTGGTGGGAGGCACACCATGCTCTCCATCATCCGCTGTGCCATCCTGGTGATGGGATTATAGAATGGCATCTACCTTTCAAAAGTGAAGGTCAACTTGTCTTGTCTTCTGGTCATCCCACCGGAATCCACCGTGTCTCCCCACCTCTCTGCCTTCTCCCTTCTCTGTAGCCCTGGGCTCATGGGAAGGCCTCCGGCCATGAGAGAGGATTGTAGAGTAAAGGATCCCTCAGAAACCAACCATTCCACGGCCTCATTTTATAGACAGATGAAGAGGTTTGTGGCTAAAGGCCCTGGAATGAAAGGGCTGTAGGGCTGGGCTTATAAAACCTTCTAAACCCCTAGGTCTGGATCCACTGCAATGTCTCTACTTCTATGAAGCCCTTGACTAGACGATCAGAATGCAACCAAGTGCCATGCACCCAAACCCTCTTGTTCAAAAATGCTCAATCCTTACTGTATGCCAAGTAAGGGCTTTATTTTTGGAGCAAGCCCTCAATCCTAGCATTCAGGTTAGTTGTGAGGATTAACTGAGTTAATGCAGACAAAACGCTTAGAAGGTTCCTGACAAAACCTATGTACTATGTAACTGCTCTTGGTACATTCTAACCCTATGTGGCCCTGTAACAGAGATCCCCAGTATCCATTCACCCCTTCTTCCTCTTAAATTTTTTTAATGTTTTATTTATTTCTGAGAAAGAGACAAGGCAGCGTGAGCAGAGGAGGGTCAGAGAGAGAGGGAGACACAGAATCGGAAGCAGACTCCAGGCTCTGAGCTAGCTGTCAGCACAGAGCCCGACGCGGGGCTCGAACCCACGAACCGCGAGATCATGACCTGAGCCAAAGTCGGACGCTTAACCGACTGAGCCACCCAGGCGCCCCCACCCCTTCTTCCTCTTAATCATTTCCTTCAACCACCTGCCCTGCCCAGTTCAGTTGAGCACATGGCCGCCCAGCTAGACACTACATTTCCCCGCTTCCCTTGCAGGTAGGTATGATCATGTGACTAGGTTCAGGCCAATGGAGGGTGAGCAGCAATAAGGTGAGTGCCATTCCCATTTCTAGTAAATTCCAAGCCATTTCCTAAAAGGCAAACCTGCCTTCCCTGGGCTCCACATCTCTATTTCCTTCTGGCTCAGAAATGGCAGGACCTGGGGCAGCTGCCATGGACTAGGGATGGACAGCTAAGTAGACCCAATGTCCTGGGTCCCTGGGAAACCGTGTGTGTCATAGCTGTTATGTTACTCTTACCCTGTGGGCCCCAGGGACACTCACTATGGGTCATTCATGTGAGGGAGAAACAAACTGCTACTTTACTTTAAGCCCCTGCACTTCGAGGATCTCTTTTTAACAGCGGCCTCATCTGGACCCCAATACAGACCAGCCTTTTCCATGACTGCCTTTTGTTTACTCTAATACCCAGCTATACTAGCATACTACTATTACTGCCACTTCTCTAACATTAGCTTCCCCCCCACCCTGCCCCTGCTTGCCCCTCGACCCCAGGCCTTGGCTCAGGCTGCTTCTACAAGGTGAGGGAATGTCCCCTCACTACACATGCTAATGGCTAGAGTATTGTTTAGTGAAAAACGTACAGACATTGAAGTCAGGCAGGATTGGCTTTGAATCCTGCCCCTGGCACTTTCATCTGTGACTTTGAGCAAGTCCTTTCAACATCCCGAATCTCAGTTTTCTCATCTGCAAAATGGCTCTAGTGATACCTACCTATATCATGTTATATGTTTATAATGTTTTTAATGTTTATAATGACCGGCATTTCGTGTAAGCATGATGCTTCGTTCTCAGACAAAGCCAGAGATGACTATTGTGTCACCCGGCCGACAAGTCCCAGCCCGAATGTCATTCGCTCCAACGTTTTCCAAACTTCTTTCACGATACTACTCTTGGGATGCTTATTAAATGTACGGATTCCCCAGCTCATGTCTCAGCCCCCTACCTACAGATCAGGCATGGGTCATCACTGATGGATTTGTGTTTTGCAAGAACCCCAAATGATTCCGATCGTCAGGGAAGTTGGAGAAACACTGACCTTTTTTGCTCAGCTAGAAGCAACTGCCTCTTTCTCCTTTGATTTAGCTGAAAACTCCTTGTATTCTTCTGTTTAATCCATCCCCACTTTGCATTATTTTTATTTTTGCAATGTAGGTGTCTTTATCTCCACTAATAATAGCCAGTACTTCTGGAGCACTCATTAGGTGCCAGACGCGATACAAAGTTCTTTACATACATTATCATCCTTAATCCCCTGTCTACCCTTTCATCAGCTGCTGATGAAGACATTAATAGCAGCTACTTTATACTGTCCCTTTAAAATGTGCTAGGCGTGTAGCTGAGTACCTCTCATCATTATCTCCTCTGTTTCTCACAGCAGCTCTCTGGCACAGGAACTAGGATCTCTACTTTACTGGAGAGGTAGTTACATTCAGAGAGGCAAAGCAACTTGTCCGAGGATGCTCAGCTTGAAAGGGCAGAGGAAGAGAAGAGGAGGTGTTCAAAAGCAGATGGAAAGAACTGGCTCAGTCTCCCCACTCCTGCAGGGAGAGCGTGGTTTCTGCAAGCTGACACCACTCGTGATAACGTCATAGACCGTCCCCACTCAGAGGCTCCAACCAAACAGCAAGGATTTACTGCCTTCCTTCTTGACTGCCACAGGTGCAGACAGCAGCAGCACCCATCTGGGCACCAGGGGGGAGGCGTAGGAGAGGGGAATGTGGCCCTCACATGTTCTCTGTTGAGTCTTGTCAGATTTAGGGGCAAAAATCAGAAGGGTGTCTCTCTCAGGGCATGGAGTCAGGATCCACCCCCGTTGGAAGTTGGGGATGCCTTTAGGAATAGATACAGGTATTATTCTTATGATCCTAATGGTTTCCAGTGAACAAAGCATTTATGAAGCAAATATTTACTGACCCCATAAAGGGGCACATTTGGTGCAAATCCTACCCTCAAGGAACGCAGTAGAAGAGTTAGCCATCATTCCCTTTTCAGTTAAGGAAAATGAGTCAAAGAAAAACCAAACAACCCCTCTCCTTTGAAACAAATCCATGTTTCACATCACAAGTCACCCTGAATGGTGGCCGTGGGCTCTGAACCCCCTTTGACAAATTAAGACCTTGACTCTACACTCCACCCTCCTGTACATTGGGCCCCCATTTGAGGTTTGAGGCTTTGCCAGCTCCTGACCCCTAGGGAAGCAGCTTTTGCTTTCAGGGAGGCAGAATGCTGCAAGATGATTCCCTACTATAAAGGAATGCACTCTAAAACCGTCAGCATATGCAGAATGTGGAATTTAGGAGCGTTGTCAGTCCTGGATGAGGGAAGAGAATAATTGATCTGCGGCAACCTTTAAAGAAACACTTCACATCCTGAAAGACATTCATCATTTACATATGAACTGGCACTTTGGAGTTGCTGAGCATTTGGTAGCCTATTTTTGTATTGAGCCACCCCAAAGTCTGGAAGAATGGATTAGGAGGGAGCCCCAGAGAGGCTTGGTGCCTTAGCCAACATCTCACGTAGACAAGAGTTCATTGCTCCATTTGCTGGCCAGGCTGTTACTCTAAACCAATCACCCTCAGATTTCTGTTTGCTTGACTGAAAACCCCCATTTCTCACAGGAATATTTTCCCCTGCCTTCAATCATCTCTGATGTGGGGTAGAAATGCAGCTATATTAACGAATGATCCTATCAAATGCTGGAGCTAAAATCTAGCAAGAGATGAAGTGTTTCTGGTTGAGAGCCCCTTGTTCTTCCGAGTTAAGGCCAAGTGTAAGAGGCTTCTTGTACCATAATCAAAAAAAGGAAGTCTCAGGAAGATACCTCCAAGGTGACCAAGTTCCAGACTCTTCTGATAATTGGAGTCACCAGGTAGAATCATTGGCTTCTCGACAGGTAGCTCATGTTCAAGTCGAACAGAGAGTAGGTATGCTTGGAAATAGATCTTTCCAGGATTTTCCCTGCAACCAGATCCTAAGAGCCAAGCAGACAGCTGAATCATTATCTCATCTACTTGGCCTGCGTAGACTGCCAATCTGGGGAGCTCAGGATTAGGATCCAAGTCATGTCTGATGGACCAACGGGCCAAGAAAAGTCTGGAAAACACAGGGCATCACAGATGATGAGGTTAGCTATGTCAGGACCCTTCCGACCTGGGATGGTGAGAGTTCAAGGTGGTGAGTTCCTGTGGTGTTACAGGCATTGCACCTTCTGCTCTGTTTTGTTTGTCTGACGGATGGGGAGAAATGGCGGGGTGAGCTGTGTGATCAGCTCAAGATGGCATTAGATTTGAGGATTTGCCGTCATGTCTCTTCCTGTTTTCTGTTTCCATTTATCTATCATGATTTTGCTTTGCCCAAAACAGATGCAGCCCAGCTTCCTCCCTGACCCCCCCCCACTGCCCCATTTCGTCAAAAAGGCTCTTCTTTGGGGTCCCAGCATATTCCAAAGTATCTCTGATACCTGATACAGGAATGCTTCCCTGAAACAGACTTTGTCATAAAACAACAGAGCAGGAAAGGCCCTTCCAGAATGACCTCTGCACTTGGCAGGTGGGGCATTCACGTCTCAGGGTCCCCAGAATCTGTTGTAATTATTCCCTACATCCCCTGTTGCTCTCAGAAGCATCCCGCCAACAAGGTCATGTGGGTGCAGAGATGGTTACGTGCCCTGCGTGGTCACGCAGCGGGTTGGTGAAGTAGCCGGGGTGGGAGCCATTGGTCTCCCTCCCAGGCTGAGGCTCTGGCCACCGCTCCCTTCCTTAGGTATCCACTTATTTACACCTTGCCTCATTCCAGAGAGGATTTCAGGCAGTCACTCCCCCACAAAGTTTAATACCTCGTCGTTACCATTTACCACCTTCGAATCATAGATGTTTAGAACTTCCTCTCATAAAACCAACTTGGAAATGCGGTACGCTTGTATATCAGGAACATACATTAATTCTAACCTCTCTGGGGACTTAAAAGTTCTTCCGGAAAAGTCATTCCTTATTCTGGAGTCTTACAATGACTTTGGTCAGAAGCAATAACAGTCTGAGCAGTATTCTAGCTGTTGGAAAGTGCTCTGAAGCATCCGGAACACCCATAAGGAGCAAGAATAGGGAAGTAGGATTTTCCCTGGTTAAATGCCAGCTTCATCATTTATTAGCTGTGTCTGCGAGCCTCAACTTTGTCACCTGCAAAATGGAGTGTCTAATGAGAGCTGACATTTATTAGTAGGTGCCTAGTTCTAGAAATGAAACATTTTATAAACATTATAAATTTAATCTTTAAAATGACCCAACAAGATAAACACCATTATGATTCCCAGTTTGTAAACAAGGAAACTGAGGCCCAGACTGCTTCAGGAACATGCTCAAAGTCACACAGCAAGAAAGGAGCAGAGCTGGAGTTTAGATCCAGGCCGTGTATGTCTAGAGTCATCAATGTTGACTATCACCCATGAGGTTACTCTGACAATTGGCTGACATGACACCAGCAAGTCATGACTAGTGTTTATTGAGCACTTACTATGTACCTGGCACTATGCTAATCATGTATTATTCATTAACCCATTCAAACCTCACACAAAATCTATGAGATAACTACTTCCTAGTGTATAATAGGCACTCAATATATAGAAATTTCTTAGATCTTGCCCTACATTTTCATTGCACAGAGGGGGTAACTGAACCCCAGAGAGGGCAAGGGATCTAATTTCCTGAAACCAGGGAGCAAGGACTCAAAGCTGAGATCAGAAGCCATATCTTCACCATCTGGGGCACGCCGCTCTCTCTGGACCAGCTGGGATCTGGTGTCAGAGGGTGATGGGCGGCAGAGGGGCCCTAGGAGAGGGCATGGCCTCTCCTTGCAGCCTTCTTTGGCTCCCATCACCCTTCCCAGGCCCGTGTCACCTTACCCACGTGCCCTCTTTTTCTGGTCACCTGTGCTGATCAGAACTTCCCGGGCCGGCCATGCACTCCCACACATTCGGTGTCAGGTCACTCTGTGTTCTCAGCCTAGAATGCCCTTCCTGCTGCCGTTTTCATGGGAAATCCTCCTTCTTTCTTCTAGAATCAACATACCTTTTCTGACCCATTGCTGCTCCGAACTTCCTATCCCAGGCAAAAGGAATACCTCCTTAGTACGATTCCCTTGCACAGAAATCACTTAGAGCAAAGTGATTGAGTCTGGCTCTATCCTATCAGGAGGATCATCTAACTTCTTCATGCCTCAGTTTTCTCATCCATATAAAGGGGACACCAAAAGTGCCTTCCTCCTATGGTTGTTATGGAAACATCGTGTAAGGTGCCTGGAACATAGCAAATGTGACAGACAGGAGAGATAGTTGCTTCTCTCTGCATCCATCTTGTCTACCAGAGAGTGAACACATTCGTGGTACAGAATATGCCTTTCCCCCCGTGTCCTCAACCCAGTCCATGGTAGCTCTCTGCAAAGGAGGAATATGAATTTAATTTCCACCCAGGAGTGTCTGCACCTCAGCTGCTAATGGAGAGGGGAGAGAAGTCCCAGGGCTGGTACAGAAAATCTTTCTCCGGGGAAACCAAATAGAAAACAGTCATTTTTTTTCAGTGATTCATTCCCTTATTCAATACATACTCCTTGAGCATCTACTATTTGCCTGGGGGGTTAGTAGAGGTAAATAAGACAGATAAGGTCCTGGGGCACCTGGGCGGCTCAGTTGGTTATGCTTCAGACTCCTGATTTCAGCTCAGGCCACCATCTCACAATTTGCAAGATCAAACCTCATGTCTTCTTCTCTCTGCCCCTCTCCCTCACTCTCTCTCTCTCTCTCTCTCAAAATATATAAATAAACTTTTTAAAAAATGACAGATAAGGTCTTACTCCCCATTTACTTTATGGTTTGTCGAGAGAAAGCAGAGATAAGCATCCATATATCAGCTAGGCAAACCACCTCCCAAATTTAATGACTTAAAGTGACACCCATTTATTTAGCTCATAACCCTCCGGGTTGGCTGCACCTCTGGTCTAGGCATGCCCAGCTGACCTCTGCTGGGCTTACTTACACCTCTGGGCTCAGTTGGCTGGCTGGTGGACAGCTGGGTGACCTGGGAAGGTATCACTCACGTCTGGTAATTTGCAGGATGTTGGCCGGGGGAGTCAGGGCAACTCCACGCCCAGGTTTCTTCACACCATGATCACATGATCCCCAAAGCTGCAAGAAAGAGCAAGCCCCAGCGTGCGGATGCCGTTCAAAGCTCCGCATCACATTTGCTATTGTCCTATTGGCCAAAGGAAGTCTTGTGGCTAAACCCCCATGTCCGTGGGGTGGGTGACTCTCTGGATAGAGGAAGGGGAAGAATTCGTGCTTGTATTTGCAGTTGTACAGATAACATCATCAAGGATACGCCCTAGAACCTGTCACCTCCCACTATTGTCACCACCACCTGCACGGGGGCCTGAGCTGTCACGTTTCTTGTCTGGCCCTCCCTTGCTTCCCCTACTTTGATCCAGCCTATCTCCTACCCAGTGACCAGAGCAACTTTTACAAATTCCAAACCTTACAAGTCATTCTTCCTTTAAAAACCCTCAATGGTTCCCTCTTGTTCTGAGCATTAAGACCAAGAACCTTACCGGGGCTGTAAGACCCTGCATGACCTCACCCTTGCCTGCATCACTAAGCTTACAGCCCCTCCTCTGTCATCCTGGGAGGATCCGGAAATGCTGGTGTTCTTCCGGGTCTCCAGAAACGCTGGTGCTCCCTCTGGCCCCAGGCTGTTCCTTCATCCTGGAAGATGTCCCACCCCTCCCACCTGGATGACCCCGTCATCATCCTTTAGGTCCTAAACCTAATGTCACCCCCCTCCCAGGGACTCTCCCCTCATCCCTGTTTAGAGGAAGTCCTAGTTACATGCTTTCCTAGCAGTGCATACTTTTCACCAAGGGCACCTGCTCCAGCTTATAATTATGAATGTGGGTGGTTATTCGGTCTTGCCCGTCTCCTTCACCAGGCGTTAAGCCCCAGGGGAGACACAGCATCCTCTGAGCGGCTGCGGTATCCCCAGCACCTAGTGCAGGATCAGGCACACAGTAGGTGCTCACTAATGACCATTTAATAAGGAGCGCTTAGGCGCCTCACACATCGCCATCCTCATTTCCCTCTCGCCTCTGCTCTGTGCTCGTGTGGAATTTGTCAGCAAGAGAGCCGAGAATTTGCCCTGAATTTTAAATAACATTTGATTCCAAAATGGGGAGATTTAGCAGACAAAGCTCTTTCCTTCATCTTTTTTTTCCCCCTTTTTCTTTTTTTAAACTAAGGCTGAGATACCGCTCACCCTCTGGGGACATTTCCGCCCCCCTCTCTCCCCGCAAAATGGGCGCTGTGAACTACTCTCTTGGAAATCTCGTGAAAAGGGCAGAGTATTGGAATTTGAGACAAAGGGAAGAAAAATGAGCTGGCTTGTAAAGTCTGCCGGCATCGTAATGAGCGAGATTATTCTGGGAAATGCAGGAGTCGGCTGCAAAGGCCCTAGTAAGAGGCAGTTTATAACCAGCCTTGGGTCGGACACACAGCCCACTCACGCACACACAGCCACGGCCACGGGGCCAGCTTCCCTGCGCCAGCCAAGTTCGCGAGCCTTACTCCATGTTGAAAGGGAAACCTCAGCGTGGCTGGGGCACTTGTCTGAGGACCGAGGGACAGGAAGACGTGAAGGGCCAGGTCTTGAGCAGAGGTTCCTTGGAATCACCTGGTGCCACCAGATTCAAGAACCTGACTCTCGTCCTGTTGTTTAAATACCTCCCAATCTCTGGGCCTACCTTGTGAATAATGTGATGGGGGCAGGGTAGCTCAGTGGCACCTAAGTCCGCTGGACTCAGCCCAGGGACCTGGGTTCGAGTTTGGGCACAGCTGTCAACATGCAGTGTGCACTTGGAAATCCTTCCTTCTTCTTTACCTCGGCTTCTTCGCTTTGAATACTACCTTTATGTGCATAGTTGTTGAATATGTGCACAGTGACTAGAGTTGACGCTTGAACGAAGTAGGAGTCAGGGACACCAATCCTCCACGTGGTCAAAGATTCACATATGATTTTTGACATGCTTCCCACTCCCAAACGTAACTACTAACAGCCTACTGTTGACAGAAAGCCTTACCAGTAACATAAATAGCCAATTAACATGTATTTGGTATGTTGTATGTATTAGGTACCGTATTCTTCTAATAAATTAAGCTAGGGAAAAGGAGATGTTATTAAGAAAATGATAAGGAAGAGAAGGTACGTTTACAGTACTGGACTGTGTTTCTTTTTTTTTTTTAATGTTTTTATTTATTTCTAGGAGAGAGAGAGACAGCGTGAACAGGGGAGGGTCAGAGAGAGAGGGAGTCACAGACTGAAACAGGCTCCAGGCTCCGAGCTGGCAGTCAGCACAGAGCCCGACGCGGGGCTTGAACCCACGAACCGCGAGATCATGACCTAAGCGAAAGTCGGACGCTTAACCGACTAAGCCACCCAGGCGCCCCTGGACTGTGTTTCTTGAACACATCTGCGTATCAGTGGACCCACACAGCTCAGAGCTCTGTTGCTCAATTGTCCGTTGTATGTGTCAGTGTTATGGACTGAATGTCTGTCTCACCAAAGTTCATATGTTGAAAGCCTGACCCCTAGTGTGGTTGTGTTTGGAGATGGGGTTTCTGATAAAGTAATTAAGGTTAAATGAGGTCATGAGTGGGGCCCTAAGCCAATAGGATTTGTGTCCTTATAAGAAGAAACATCAGAGAGCTCGTTCCCTCCCTGCCAAGGGAAGATACAGGACAAGGTGGCCGTCTACAAGCCGGGCAGAGAGCTCTCACCGGAGCCTGACTGTGCCAGCACTCTGATCCAGGATTCCAGCTTCCAGAACTGTGAGAAGATAAATTTCCAGTGTCCCCACCACCCAGTCTGTAGCAGCCTGAGCAGACTAATGACACACGTGATCTAGACATGTGTCATCCTCACAGAGATTTGAATGGTAGGCACTATTATTTTCATTTCTAAACACGAACATCAAAGCTTAGAGAGGTCAAATACTTGTCTAAGGTTATGTAGCAAGAAGGTGGGCGTGCCAAGATTCAAACTCGGGATGCCTTATCTCCAAAGCCAGAGCACGTGGACCCATGGGGAGCCTTTGGGTTCAGTGGTAAAATAAAAAGGAAAAAAAAAATTCCTGACTCATCCTCATTCTCACCTTCTCATCCAAATTCAAAGAGAACAATGAGGAGTTCAAGTACACGTCTGGTTCCTGTTTAGACTCTGGATTGCTGCATACATTATTTCTAGGGTCTGGAAATCATACTATCTGATTGGCACAACTTTGGATATCAGCCTCATCTCTGTCTCTCCGATAAGCTCAGAGAAAGTAAGTGACTTTCCTCAAGCTTTCATAGGAGAGCCAGGATTCCAACCTCTATGGGTCTTACCCTCCGCTCTTGAATTGACACACTGTGCTTTAAAGTTATGAGGGTTGGGGGGAGCATCTGGGTGGTTCAGTTGGTTGAGCATCCAGCTTTGGCTCAGGTCATGATTCTCAGTTTGGGAGTTCAAGCCCCACGCCAGGCTTCCTGCTGTCTGTGCAGAGCCTGCGCTGGATCCTCTGTCCCCCTCTCTCCACCCCTCCTCTGCTTGTTCTCTCTCAAAAATAAATAAACATTAAAAAATTTTTAATAAAATTATGAGGTTGAGCTAGGTAGGCATTCTGTGAAGTCCTCCAAGTGACACATGTGAACCCATGAACATAGCTGGCATTACTGTCCGGACCGAGGCCGGGCCCTTCAGAGGACTGCAGTGTTCTCTGGACTATAGACCAGGGTGAGGCAAGTAAGGCACTTGGCCCACGAGCAAAATGTAAGGAGGCACTAAACACTTGGTGATTATGGTGAATAATGTCGAACCCAATATTTGTTAAATCAAAAATAATGCAAACACTATCTGGATCGTTGAAGACAAAATCAGACCCTATACACACGGAACTCCTCTCTTGGCTCCCCTGGCCTTGCCCCTTGCCGGAGGGGGCCTCGTGCTCAGACCCCTGGTAATGTGCTCTGAGAGGCTGTGAGTGGAACAGAACCAGCCTGGCAGCAGAGGCTGGGCTGTGGGGTGGATGTCACACAGGCCATTACGGGACGACAATGGCAGGAACAGGAAGATTTGGAGCTTGGGGACCAAACCTCACTCCACTTTTCTTCCTTGGGAAAATGGGTGGATGGGTAAAGATGTCCAACTTAGAGACCTCCTTGGCCCACCAGGTAAGCAGCCCATGCCTTCAGGGAGTCCAGAAACCCTGGTGTCTTTTCTTTTAATGTTCATTTATTTGGGGGAGAGAAAGAAGGGGTGGGGAAAAGGGCAGAGAGACAGAGAGACTGAGATCTGAGACAGGCTCCACACTGACAGTAAAGAGCCCAGCGCAAGGCTTGAGCTCAAGAACTGTGAGATCATGACCTGAGCCGAAATGGGACACTTAAGCAGCTGAGCCAGCCAGGTGCCCCACCCCTAGTGGTTTTTTAACCTCTTAGAGATTTCAATCCACCTGAGAGGGTTGTAAAAACGTTGCAGTTTTGCCCATGAGCATGGCCCTCTAAAACCCCCAAATCCCAAGCCCTCCAAAAGTGAGTCCAAGGTCAAAAAGTGTAAGAACACTCTGAACCCCATTCATGGAATTTTAATAACCCGCATTTAAAGAGCCTTGGTGAAGTGGAAAGTACACTGTATCTGGACAGAGAAAAGCAGAATTCGCCAATTATAATCTGAGCAAAATCCGCTTTGCTCCTGAGCCCGCTTTCTCAGCGGATAGATGGAAGTGTTAGCAGTACACCCACCTGGTAAAAAATTGTGAGGCTCCTACAGGTTAATGGGAGTGAGAGTGTCTTGTAATCTGAGCTCTCTGTTCCCAGTGCGTGACCATCATTATCTCTGCTGGTCTTTAAAAGTCGGCTGGCCAGAGAGTCCAGGGCCCTGGGAGGTGGGAAGAGGTTTCTACTACGGGTCGAGGGTTGGCGCCAGCCCTGCATTGCCCGTCTCTGTCCCTGTCCCCTTCACCAAGCACCTGGGGCCCCTGGGAGAGTCCTTCGCGCGCACCTGCACCGTTCTCTCCCTGCAGATTAGTCACAGCAGCAGATAAAGAGGGTTGAGTAACTGAGTGAGGCCGCAAATGAGCTCCCATTAGGGAAGTCTGTGTGCGTCTGGTGGAAGGGCTGGTAAACAGTTCTTACTTATCTCGCTCCTCAGCATTTAGCTGATTTCCATAATGAGCTCCACTGAACTGGGAGGCCCCGGAGGGGTCCCCCAGGCTCCTGAAATGCACCGTGTTCTGTAAATCTGATTTATGGAGAGGTGAAGACCATTGTGGTAACAAAGGGGAGGGCACACACCCCCGGCTGCGGCTGCGGTGTCTGGGGGATCTGAGGCACCCAGGGCCCCGGCCGACCCTGGTGGGGGAGATGTGGCCACCGGGGGTCCGTCATAGGCCCTCCCGGGCACAAGGTGGGAAGATCCGAGTGGAGGACGTGCAGGCTGTGGCTGGCCAGGCGTAGGCCACAGGGTCTGACCACAGCTTGGACTTTCTCAACTTCTCTCTATTTTTTTTTTCTTTGAGCAAATGACAGGAAGAAGACAGTGTCCTGATTCCTTTTTTATCAGCAAATCATGTTATAGCTAACAACAGGAATGGGATGGGGCCCACTTAGAACCTGGCAGCAAAGAGCCTTTGTCTCAGGCATTTTCTCTTCCTCCCTCCCCTCCTCTTTCCTTCCCTCCTTCCTCCCTCCCCTCCTTCCCTTCTTCTTTCCTTCCTTCCATCATTCAACAAATACCTATTTAGGGCCTACGAGGTGCCAGTCCCTGTGATACGCACTAAGGATAAGATGATGAGCTGTAACAGATCTGGACCCTTCTCCTGTGGAGTTTACAGTCTGGTGGAAGAGATAGAAATTAATAAAACCATCAAATAAATAAAGGGAAAACTGCCAGTTTGAGAAGAGCGATAAAGGAGAGATACTTGATCAAATGAGAGCCTCTGACAGGGAAGAATGATATAATTAGAGAACACTTCCCTGAAGAAGGAATGCTTGAGTTTTGAGATCTGCAGGAGGTATTTCAAGGGAAAGGGAAGGGACTCTTAGGCTGAGGAACCAGCTTGAGCAAAGGCCCTGTGGCCAGAGGGAGGAAGGGTAGAGTATTAGCCAGACGAGGCTAGCATTTGCTGCAGTGACAAGAAGCCCCAAATATCAAAAGCTGAAGGTAAGGGAGATTTATTTCTTACCTGTACTAAGTGTCTGCCCTTAATTAGCGTGATGGCTCTGGTTCAAATCATCCCCATCCGGGAAGGTAGGCTGGCAGAGCTTACATCTTTGGGAGCTTTGCAAGGTGCCATGAGAAGGAAGACCGGAAATGCTTGGTGAGCACACTGAGGACCTGACGGCAGTGTGACGGAAAGAAAGCAGACCTATGTGCTCTTGTAAGGATTTGGGCTATTGTACTAACAGCAGTGGACAGCCGCTGCAATTTTGTGAGCACAGACATCTTAATAAGAGGAAGCTACCCGTAGTCTTACTTTACAGATTATGATGTTGATGTTGATAGTAACAATGATTAACCCGCGAGCAGGCATTCATGTCTTTCCCCCCAGGAACTGCGATATTTGCTATTTGTAGCCCTGCTTAATGAGGAGGAGACCGGGACGCAGGCAAGGAAACCAATTACTCAGAGCGCCAGCTGCTGGGTGGTCTGAATTCTTGCCCCTCTACCATTCTAGTCAGGGCCAAAGTCGGCCGTCCGTAGGGCTGCAAGGCTGGAGGTCTTTGGAGGAACTGCCCAGTTACGAGCAGGCGAGAGAGAATGAGGGGGCACGTGTCTCATCACAGGCAGCCATGGGCCCTGCCTGTGTGGGCAACTGTCGCTTCACAGTCCCAGCATCTGGGTGGCACTTGGAGGACAATTTGGTTGGGACGCATGGGAAGGGTGTTAGGATGGATGGAAGCATGGAAGGAGAGGACGGAAGGACGGGGGTTGGGATGAATACACAGCGGGGAGAAGCATCAAGGAGGTCGATTAGCACATGACCTGGCCCGTCTCAAGATTAGGGTTCATGGACATCAAAGTTCTGCAGGTGGGAGCGGGGAGCTCAGAAGGACTAGGAGGACTTGGTCCGCCCGTGAGAGGCAAGGGAATCCCATCAGACAGGCCTGCAATTTGGAGTCTCTCCTGTGTGAGAGGTATTTTCAAACATTATCCTGTTTCATCTGTGAGTCAGAGGCCCATCAGGTAGACCAGACCTACATTCACGAGGAAAACTGGTAGCAGATTCCGTGTCCCAGACGGTTGCCGAATAAGCACATTTTTGTGCCATTTAAAAGCCGAGCGCAGGAGACCGGAAGCTGCCGCTCTGCTCTCTAAGGTCATGTTCAGTGTGCTTCTTGATGCAAATGAATCAACAAACAAAGCGTTTATCAAAGGGCGGTGGCTCACGTTGTTAGGAGCCTTGTATCTCTCACATTTTATTTTAGTCGCTGTTGATGGGGTTATTGTTCCGTAACACCCTTCTGGAAAACACACCTAGATATCTTGTGTGATTCCTACCTCTGGCAGGAAAGTAACAACAACCTGTGTCATTGGCATGAGGCTTCTTTGTTAATCAACGCATTGCTTTGTAAGAGACGTCCTTCATGCCTCTTGCCCTGGCTTTCACTAGCTGCTAGAGAAGCCTGAAGCTCATTCAGATTCCCTGGGCTGCAGGGAAAAGCAAGGGGGACAGAGAGAAAGGAGGAAGCTCTTGGCATTGCCTTTCCTCATTCCCCACCTCATTCAGGGCATCTGTCAGTCTTGCCAAATCTTTCCCAGGGACGCCCAGACCAGGTGTCACAGCTCGTGGTGGCCAGGGGTACCCTAACTTCTACCACTCCTTTCATTCACTTGTGTATTTGCCTCTTTATTCACCGAGTTGCTCAGTTATACACTCATTAAGTGCCTGGTATGCATCAAGCCAAGCGCAAGTGCTGGGGGTCCCTTTCCAAAGTCCTTCTGTGTTCTGTAGACAGAATCATCTCTTGAAATGTGCTTTCCTCATGACCTTGCTCAGCTCAGCGATCTACAGTGTTGCTCTTCTGTCCACTGGCATTCAGGTCCCCTGCAGTCCTAACCCCTATCCCTGGAATCTCATCTTCTAGTCACACTGCTCCTCACCACGTCTGCACATGTCGTGTCCCTCGGGCACTCCCCCATCCCCCCTCCCACCAGGTTGCTACCGATCACATTAGGCCTTCGACACCTGAGTCAATTCTCTCTTTTCTTCGTAAAACTTTTCCCACCCACCAGGCATGCACTCCTCCCCTGCGATCCCCCTGTAAGCAGTGATTTTTGCTTATCACCATAGACTCAATTACTCTCTCCTGGAGTGTTAGTCTGATTTATTAACAAGAGGGAAGCACTTCGAGGTTGCAGACTAGACTCAACACTTTTTTTTTAATTTCATTCATTCTAGTGAAAGGAACTCTGCTTTCAGACTCTGAGAATGTAGGTAGTATTTGGCTTTTTTACTTAGTAGCTGGGGAAACCTGGGTAAGTTATTAAATGTCTCAGAGCCTCGTTTCCTTTTCTGGGAAACCAGAGTTGCAATCCTCATCTTGAGGCCTGTGGGGCTGCCAGTGAGTGGGTTAGAAGAACCTGGAACCCAGTAGGTATCTGCTGAATGTCAGCTTCCTTACTATGAGGGCTTACTATGTGCTGGGCTCTGTGCGGGGCCAACCTTGGATCTCACCATCGGGAAATCTACAGTCATCTAGGGATGATGACATAGGCAAAGAGAAGATTAAATGAGATATTGAACACAAAGTGCTAAGCACAGGGCAGGCATCTATTAAGTGCTCAGTACACGGTGTTATCACTATCGATGTGCATTTATTCCTGAATATCACTTAACATAATGTGTGAGAAAGTATGGCTTGGCTGTGAGTAATCAACGGCCGCTTTTTAATCATGTGATGGTATTTGGTTGGAGCTGATTTCAGAATGAAGAGCCTGCTCGTGTGTATTTATTTGCCGCTTTGTGCTGCTAACGGGCAGAAATGGCATGGGTGAGAGAGCCGGACTGCTGCATAAAAACAACACGCCTCCAAGGAGCGGGGTTCAGGTGACAAAGGAGTCGAAGGTGACTGACAGCTGGGAAACTGCCTGTGGGAATGCGTGAGCTCATGCCTTGGACTCTAAGACCAAGTGTGTCAAGACTTTTCTCTCTAGAGCTTCCTCCAATCAGAATGGGCTTCCAGACGCAAGGCACTGGGTGTTGCCTAGAATTGGCACCAGAGTCCTGGGTGAGTTCAGAGTTTCCAGTGACCCCGAAAACATCCACTGCTCACCAGGAGAAAACTGATACAATTGCCCTAGGAGTGTATCAGTTCCCAAGTCTCTGCCCCGCTGGGTAACCATGACAGAGTCACTTCACCTTTGTGAATATCCATTTCTTTTCTCTTATTCAAGTGTAAGTAACACTCGGTGTTATGTGAGTTTCAGGTGAATAGCAAGTTCTTATCTGCAGAATTGGGGTGTCAAACTGACCCACCCAAAGGGTCACACAGGTCAAATGAAGTAGAGTTAGAGAAGAGGTTTGTAGACTATAGGAAATATTTTGCATAAGCCAGCTGTCTTTTTTTTTTTTTTAAGGGATGGGAGAAAATATCTGCAAGGGTTTAATGTTCAGAATATATAAAGAACTCCTAAAACTCAACAAGAAATCCCCACAAAAATATATTTTTAAATGACCAAAGGAATTAAATACACATTTCTCTAAAGAAGATATACTAGTAGCCAACAAGCACATGAAAAGCCACTCAGTATCATTAGTCATCAGGCAAATCTGTGAATCAAACCCACGATGAGACTGGGCACCTGGGTGGCTCAGTCGGTGAAGCGTCAGACTCTGGATTTTCACTCAGGTCATGATCTCACAGTTTGTGGCACTGAGCCCTGTATCTGGCTCCACACTGACCGTGCAGAGCCTGCTTGGGATTCTCTCTCACTCTCTCTTTCTCTCTCTCTCTAAATAAATAAATAAAGTTAAAAAAAAAATGAGAAATCACCTCATGTCTGTTAGGATGGCTACAACAGACAGACAGACAGAGAAGTAAACAAACCCTAGAGCGTAACACATGTTAGTGAGGATGTGAGAAATCCTTGCACGTTGCTGAGGTGAATGCAAAACGATGTAGCCACTGTGGAAGCCAGTTTGGCATTTCCTCAAAAACTGGACATAGAATTACCGTATGAACTAGCAATTACACTCCTAGCCGAATACTCAGAAAGATGAGAACACGTGTCCCACAAAACCCGCACACTAATGTCCATAGCGGCAGTATTCACAGTAGCCAAAAGGAGAGACCCCTCAAATAGCCACCTGAGGATGAGCCAATAAGCAAAACGGGGCACACATACGCATTATTATTCAGCACCAATAGAAATTGAGTTCTGACATGCTATGAACACATGTATGAACCTTGAAACCATTGTGTTCGGTGAAAGAAGCCAGATGCAAAAGGCCAACTATTGTATGATTTCACTTCTATTGAATGTGTAATATCTGCCCACCATAAACATTTACTAAATGGCAGTGATCACTATTGTGACCCTGACTATTATTATATACTTTATAATTATCATCCTAGAGTTATAACCATCAGAGTAGGCAGGACAGATATGAATGATTGATTACATGGGCAATTATTGGATCCTAAACATTAATCAGGACCTACTGAATATAAGACAATGCAGGGGTAGCCTCTGGAATAGGTAAAAAAAAATAGTGAAACTGTCAAGAGTTGGCAGGAGGCAGAACAGGGAATGACTGCTTAATGGGCACGGGTGTCCTTTCGGGATGCTGAAAAAGTTCTGGAACAAGATAGCAGTGACGGATGCACAGCATTGTGAATGTACTTCATGCACTGAATGGCGCATTCTGAAATGACTAAAATATTACATTGTATGTCATGTGCATTTTGCCACCATTAAAAACCAACATCAACAAGGATCGGATGGGTTTCATGTCCCCAAAGAGCTTGCAGAGGGAGAGAAGGCGGTCTGTGTCACATAAACCATCCCCATCAGAGTGGTGAGATTTCGGAAGAGGGCTGGCGCATCAGGTCTGCGGTGTGGACAAAGGGAAGTGGCATAGTAACCTTCCAGGGCCACAACCGGGGAGGGAAAGGAAGGCGCTGGCCTGGGACCAGAATCTTAGACGCGGGCTGCTCCTCTTCCTGATGCAAAAGCGGGGCGGTATTCTAAGGGGAACACTGAGGGTGCATGCCCCCCGCCCCCCTCCGCTGCAGCCTCCCCTCCAGCCCCCATTTTTAGGGTAATAAAACTGATGGTGTGTGTGCCTGGAGGAAAGGGAGGCGGTGACGGCTGCTTGGGCGTAATTGTATATTTTGGAGTTTGGGGAAAGTATAGCATGAGCTTTTCTTCCCACCCTCATTTAATATTCCACAAACACTCACCACATAAACAACATGTCTTTTCTCAACCCTTATTATCATTCCCAGAACCACTTGCAGGCTTTCAGAAACCCATTATTATAATTATAATCAAGAATCTTAGGACAGGGCCATTTGTGCCAAAAATACATTTACACTTGGAATTGTTTGCAAAGGAACAAGAGCGAGAGATGTCATTTTACAGCTCAGAATCTATTGGTAGAAACTCCTACGCCATTTAATTTCTCTTCCTCCATTTAATTTCTTAATTTAAATTTCTGTTGTCAAATTCCTAACTAATATTTGCTTTTGTCTCTCTCTCTCTCTTTTTTACCCCTCCTTAGGTCTTAATTTTCAAAAGCTTCAAGAACGCACTTGCTGTCTTCACCCTCGTGATTTCACTACTGGGAACAGCCACAGGCAAAGGCAAAATGGGGCTGATTTTCAAAAGTATCAGCGGGGTCTCCCCCCACCAAAATAACTGCCTACATCCTTGATTCTTTTATATTAGAACAAAGGCTTCCATTTGGTAATTAGAGATAAATCAATGTAGAATTACTTTAATTCCGTTCACATTTATTTAGGGTTCCCCCCCCCTCTTCTGTAAGCATATATAGATGAATCAAACATAGCTCTTGTCCTCAAAAAGAACATGGTTCATTACAGGACACAGACTGTGAATAAATATTCGTGATGAGAGGCAGGATGTAATGAGAGCCATAGAAAAGGAAGGAAAAAAAAAAAGGAAAACAAAAAAAAAATCACGTGCTGTGGGAAGGAGAGGAGGGGAGGGTTCGGTTAGGTTCTGTGGAAAAGCAGACAGAGGAGGGGCTCTGTGTAACTAGGTGTTAATGGGGTGCTTATTATTTGGTCAGATTCAACCTCAAGCCACGGCCTCATATTTAGCACATGGTCGCTCGAGTTCCCTGCGTGCAAGGTGTAAATAATCATGTCTACCTCATGGTTGTAAACACTGAGAAGTGTGCCTATAATTGGCCTCAGATCTCCCCAGTTCCACAGCCGGGGTCAGCCTGAGGGCTGTTGGGTACAGTAGGTTGGGCTTTCCAGGAAGTAGACTGGAAATTTAGCAGATTTCAGCACGCAGAGGCTGATTATGGGGTGCCGCTTGGGGTCAGCAACACCCACGGAGGCTGGGGAAGGACGCAGGACTGGAGGGAACTGGAGCCTGAGGTGCAAAGCGACCCCAGTGACAGCCTCGGCTGACCCCATGGAGAGCCCACACATGAAAGAGCTCTCAGCGATGGCGCACTGGGGTCCGCTGGCTTGACTCCCGCAATCACTGGACTTGAGCTGCCAGGCAGGGCCTGCCCTTGCACAAGGAGGCTCTGCAGCTGGGCATCCCCGAAGGGAGAGACTGTTGCAGGCCGTCCCAGTGGCTGGGGCGAAGCCCTTCCCGGAAGGGAGACCCTCCCTCCACCCCCCTACCTGCACCCCCAGGGTGGGTGCATCTCCAAGCCCACCACACTGGTAGACGAGTGTACCTACTTTCCTAAAAGGACACTTACGGTTTAGTCTTTCTTCCCAAAGTAAACTTCCTTTTCTCCGACCTCCCTGATTCTCTGGCTCTTGGTTCCATGTTGAATTTGCCTCTTCACAGGATTGCATGAGAAAGACACGGGCATTAAGCATGCTGTGAGGCCCATAGACATCACTGATGGCTTGGGTGTCCAGGGGAGGGGTCACGCCACAGAACAGGGGCCTCGGCCACCTATCGGTGCCTCGCCCTCCCCCTGCCTCACCTCCTCCTGACCTTCTCTGTCCAATTCATAACGGTGCGGCAGGTGCCTTTGGTTTCTGGGCAGGACTTTGCTGCCTCCGAAGCTTTATCCCAAATGCAGTGTTCTCTCTTCTCCAGCACCTGGGAGAGTAAAATGTTCTCTTCTGTTCACAGGTAAAGTTTTAAGCACATCTTGAATAGTAGTTGCTATTGTGATCTCTTATGAATCTGTCTGATGGGGTCAGACTCAGCCACACGTGGGAAGGCTTGACCCCAACTTCTGTACCTCTTTGTCCCCTTGCCTTTTTCCATCTTCAGGCTTCCTGTTAGTCAACTGTGAATCCACAGTCCCTAGAATCTGTAAGTTCAAGTCGGTGTGGTTGAATTCAGTGAGATGTGCACTGAACGGAGTTAGAGCCAGAATAGCTGGGGTTGACTCTCCCTCTGCCCCCTATGATGCTCTTCTGAGATCCCAAACTTTCTATTCATTGATGTCAAAAGGGGGGATGCTGATGCCTACTTCATAGTGTTGTTCTGAAGACTAAGTCATCAGAGTAATGGAGTCATTTATTGATTCACTCGCTTATTCCTTCCTTCCCTCAACAATTATTCAACATCTACTGGTGCCAGTCTTGAGGGTTCAGGAATGAGTAGGACAGATATGTTCCTGTCCTGTGGATCTTTCAAGCTATTGCAGAATAAAAGCAGTCAGAAAGTAAATTAATAAGTGACTATAAGTTGCAGTCTGAAGAATGAAGGAAAGAAGGAACGAAGGAAGGAAGAAAGGGAGGGAGGAAGGAAGAGAAGGAGGGAGGGAGGGAGGAAGGAAGGAAGGACGGACAGACGGATGGAAGGGAGGGAGGGAGGGAGGGAGAAAAAAGTGAACAGGGCACAACAGAGAAAAATACAGAAGCGACATAGATGGTGAGGTCAGGAAAGGGCTATTCGAGCAGATATCTGTGTTCCTAGAGAACAGTATGTGCAAATACTTTAGAGCAAATGTCTGCCACAGACCATTTTTTTTCTTCCTCTGAGCAGCCATAACACTTTGTAGATACCTTTGTTATGGTGCTCTCACCCTGTATTGTAATTATCACATGGTGAGCTTGGTTACTGACGGTGGATTTTCCACCTGTCTTCTCCAAGATTGGGAATCCTATTAAAGGCAGCCTGGGTTAGTGTGGGGAAAATGTCCATTTCGTTTCAGGTAGGTTGGGTTCAAATACATATCTATCATGTCTGAGCCACATGCTTGACTGCAGGAAAGATACACACATGTAAAATGGAGATTCGTGGCATCTACTGAGTAAAGGGGACTTGTTGAGAGAAGTCACTCGAGTCTATGGGAAAGCATACAGTAGGTGATTAAGCTACATTGGCTGAATCTGTTCCTTTTAACCCTTAGCTTGTATGCCAGGCTTTCGTAGTGTAACCCTGCCTCCCAGTTTTAGGTGAGGATGAAGCTAGATGGTGTTTGTAGCAACTATGGTGGCCAGCTTCCAGTAAGTGCTCAACAAAAGCCATTGTAAAGATCAGATTGGACAAGGGGGCAGGGCGAGGGGGCGCTGGGGGTCTATGCAGTGGTTGTTGTGGAGGTTGGAGTGGACGAGACTTTATGGGGAAATGCAAACGCAAGCTGCTCCTGGGTTTTATTAGTCTGTCACCCGCGTCTTCTCTCTTGAAACACTTTGCAATCAAAAGATTTTGGAGTGGACTATTTTCAGCCCTTTGCCTTCACCCTGAGCTGCACTAAGAGGAAAAGCTGATTAGGGAAGCTCTGTGGTGTGCACATAAGTCAGCATCACCAATATCCATCCTCCGCAGGATTAGACCGTTAATTTCCCCCCAGAAACATTACAATCATGTTTTCAATACCCTAGTGTCGCTGTTCTTAGGATTCATTATGGCAAAGACCCTGAAATCTGTGACTCCTATTAGCCAACTTAAAAGTTCTTTCAAGGCACGGTTCAAAAAGTCCCCTTGGCTGAAATGCCCTTCTCTGAGTAACGCCTCTGTCCCTGGAAACTCCGGTCACCGTCCTGTCACCCAGAACCTCCAGCTGATGCTTGCAGCCTCTGACATGATAACTTGCATCTGGCTGAATGGCTCCTCTTAAATCTTCTCTATAAATAAAAGAACCCTGGATCTGGACTCAGACCACCTGTCTTTATTTAATATCCTTGAATCTCTGTTCCTTTTTCTTTTAAGTTTATTTATTTATTGAGGGAGAGAGAGAGAGAAAGAGAGAGAGAGAGAGAAGAGGGAGAGAAAGAATCCCAATCAGACTCCACTCAGTGCAGAGCCTGACGTGGGACTCAATCTCAAGACCACGAGCTCACAACCTGAATCAATATCAAGAACTGACGCTTAATCTATTCAGCTGCCCAGGCACCTGGAACCTGTGTTTCTTTATCTGAAAAAATAATGTATAAAATCAGAAGACCTGTCTTTCAGGTCTGTTGTAATGATTACATGTAATATTAGGGTCAGTATGCTCAGGGGGATGTTGAGAATTCTGTTAAGTTCACAGATATATATTTTAAGAGGATATGGCTGTTCTTCCTAAATTTTAAATGTGTGTGTGTGTGTGTGTGTGTGTGCGCGTGTGTGTGTATTTATATATTTTTGAGAGAGAGGCAGGAGTAGGGACAGAGGATCCAAAGTGGGCTCTGCACTGACAGCACAGAGCTCAATGTGGGGCTCAAACTCATGAACCATGAGATCATGACCTGAGCCAAAGTCAGACACTTAACTGACAAAGACACCCAAGTGCTCCTTCCTAAATTATTGAATTTTATTATTATTGGATTCGTGAGGTTATGGGCCAAATATTCTGTTACAGATTTTCTGTGTGACCTTGTGAAAATTCATTTTTTTTTCTGTGGGCCTCAGTTTCCCCATCATACAATTCTCATTTTAAATTTGATGGGCAGTTTTCAAATGTTAGCACACAATAGAGTGTACTGGGGTGGGGGACAGGATAGACACCTCCTCAGGCACTCTCCATAGGTCTAGGGTACAGCCTGGAATATGATTTGTTGACAAACATCTGGGGAGTTTCTACCCGAGGTCATCTCCAGGCACACCTTGAGTAACATCAGAATGGATGATCCCTAGCAGGACCCTTCCCTTTGAGAGGCAAATGTGAACTTGTCCGAGACTGATCTCCTGGAGGCTGCTTGCTCGGAAAAAGAGTTGGCAAAGTTCCCTGGAAGCCAGGCATAATTCAGTGCCTAGCCAGTCAGTTCAGGTCAACTAGAAGAGACTCCCCATCGCAACATGCAAGGGACTCTGGCCACAAATGCAGACCCGGCCGGGGTGTGTGTCCCAGCCCCTGATTTATACCAGCAGACAGGGTCTGCCTCCTTCATCACAGAACTGCCAGGCCATCGGGAATATGCAAACCAAATCCGCTACGAAATAGAACCTCACACCGGCTAGGGCGACTATTCTAAAAACAGAACAGGAGACAATAAATGTTGGCGAAGCTGTAGGGAAATCGGAACCTTTGTATGTTGTTGGTGAGAATGCAAAATGGTGCAGTTTCCACTGTGGAAAACAGTATGATGCTTCCTCAAAAACGAAAACATAGGATTACGCTGTCATCTCGCCATCCCGCTTCTAGGTATACATCCAAGAGGTTTAACGCTAGGACTTTGAAGAGATATTGGCACTCTCATGTTCTTTGTGGCACTAATCATAATATCCAGGATGTGGCAACAGTGGCAATGCCCACTGATGGGTGAACAGATTACAAAATGGAGGAGGGGCCTGGGTGGCTCAGTCAATTAAGTGTCTGACTCTTGATTCCGGCTCAGGTCATGATCTCACGGTCTTGGCATGGACTCCAAATTGGGATCTGCACTGGGCATGGAGCCTGGTTAAGATCCTCTCTCTTCTGCTCCCTCTGCCCCTGCGTTACTTGCACTCTCTAAATAAATAAATTAAGTAAGTAAGTAAATAAATAAATAAAATAGTATATACATGCAGTGGAATATTGCTCACCCTTAAAAAAGGAGCTCCTGCGTGAACCCTACAAGGACATCATGCTAAGTGAAATAAGCTCACAGCAGAAGGACACATACAGCATGACTCCCCTTACATGAAGTGTCTGAACTAGTCAAACTCACAGAAGCAGAGAGTAGAGCGGCAGTTGCTGGGGACCGCGGTGAGAAGGGGGAAGGAAGGTTGCTATTCACAGCCCTTCATGACCTGACGCCAGCTTCCCCCTCCAGCTTCATTCCCCGCCACACATGCTAGTGTTGCCTTAACACACAGACGGCTCACTGCACCCTGAGTGACGATGCTCTTCCCCACCTCCGTACCTCTGTCTGTGCTCCTTTCTGCCCCTGGAACTGCACCCTCTCCACCCCAGCCCTCCCATTCTAGTCTGCCTGCAAGACCCCTATGTATTGCTCAAAACCGAAATCAGACGTTGCTGCCTTCAAGAGGTTTTCCCCAAGCCTCCCAGAGACGGTCACTGGAATACTCATCTGCCCAGAATGAGCTTTATTTTACTCCCGCCACAGGATTGGCAATTTATGTGCTTGTAAGTATTACCCTCCTATTTGACTGTGAGCTTCTTGAGGGAAGGAGCCTGCATCCTATGCATTTCTGCGTCTGCAGTGCTATCCTTTGCAGGGTTGCCATGTCTGGTGGCTCAGTTCCCAGGTAACGCACCAGAATTCCCTAGACTATGAGGTGAATGATGCCCCTGAAGTTGAATAACAGGGTTGTTCTGGCCACACAGTAGATTCTCAGTACCTATTTGTTGAATGAATGAATGAATGAATGAATGAACGAACGAACAAACAAATGAACCACTAGAAGTATAGTTGGTAAACATCGCATGCAGCCCAAAAATGAAACTGTCTGTGTGAAGATGATAGTGGCATAAGCCCCCAGCACCAATGTCATCTCCATGATCAACAAAGAGTCGATACCTGGTCGGTGTGCTTCCACATCCCGCGTGCCTCGCCGGCGCTGTTCTGCACCAGTTCTCAGGCAAACACTCTTCGGAGAGGCGTGCCTGTCTCTGCAGACACCATTAGTGCAGACAAATAAGTGCATAAAACAGTCATGTTGGCTTCTGCTTCATTAGGAACTCAAGGGGAAGGCGAGAAACCCATCAGTGTTTGCCACTCAGGGATCACATCAAGAGAGGGAGGAATTTTAATTTTTTGAGTTAGCGAGAGGTTATTAAAGTAGCGCAAAGTAAACACGAGGTTGAGTGTTGCTGAGATATAGTGTCTCTTCCAGCTCAGAGGACATCCATGGTACACTTCACTCACGTCCTCCTGAACTGGGACAAGCCACCAGCAGCAAAGAGCACTGGAAAGTGATTCTCCCTTCTGGCTTAGAAAGCTTCAAATAGATTTATTCATTCATTTACTCAGCCATTAAATATTCATGAGCACCTATGTAACCAACATGGCATTAGGGTAGGGAATTCAAAGATGACTAAAACCAAACCCCTGAGCTCAGGAAACTTGCAACTCAGTGTAGCAGCCAGGCAGATACACTGTTGTTAGGTCACAAAGTTTTGAGATGATAACAAACACTTGGTAAACTCTCAATCTGGGCCATGAACTACATTCCACACTTGGAGCACAAAACTCTTTTTCTCTTCCCAACAATCCTGTGAGATAGGTGCTGTGGTTATCTCAACATTGCAGGCGAGGAAATGGACGCATAGAGAGGTTGAGTGTCTTGCCCAACATCACACAGCTGCTGAGCAGCAGAGGAGGGATTTGCACCCCCCCTCCCCCCCGTCTATCTCCAGAATCTGTGCCCTTCATCATCCTGCTGTACTGATCTATGCATTTTGCTTTGGGATCCATTCAGTCTAGAACTGCAGAGAGTTTCTCGAAGGTGGTGACTCTGAAGCTGGATTTTGAAGATTAAATCGGGATCACCAGATATATATGGTGGGTAGATAGCCATGGTTATAACCAAATCAGGTGTATCCAGGATGGTTCACCAAGTAGTCAATAATTCTGTGACTGTAGTAGAATTATAATCACAACAGCCTTATCCCCATGCTGCCCACTCTCACATCTAGGGCAGATGTTGCCAGTCACACACAACACCCTTCTGCAGTAATGTCTGGGTAAAGAAGGAAGGATGTCCATTGCCAGTGGTCCATCAGTAACATGCAGGGATGGGCTGGGAGTCAGTGATACAGTGCCATAGTCCCTGTCCAGGGTAGGCTACTTGTTGGGTGCTTGGAAGGGGCTGGGAAAGGATGGGGATGGACAGCTGGCCAGGCAGATGTTAGTGGGTATGAAGGATCATGTTAAGACTCTGGGTTGGGAGTGGTTTGTCGTGTAGGTGATGGGGATTCAGGGAAGCTTTGGAGAGGTTGAGAGGAAGATGGGAATGTGTACGAAGGACTCAGTGATTTCAACTGTGGCCTCTCTGTTCTGTCTTACTCTACCTTGAACCCTGGCAAGGGGCAAAGTCAGCAATCAAGGGTTCCTGATGGATGATAGTCAGAAGAAAAGGGCATGGGACCCTCACTGAGAAAGACTCAGAGTCACCAGGAGACCCCAGTACTCAGTAATTATAGACAATCTTGTTTGGGGAAGATTAAGGATCAATAGCACAATATTCAGCCTGTTGTGGGAGAAGATATAAAAATTGGGAAGGAAGAGTGAAGGAATAACAACCTCCTTAAAATGACTAGGTGTTTTGACCAAGGATCTTTGGGAGTTTTGGGGACTTTGCTTCATCATCATTGGGGTGGGAGTTGCCTTCTGCCTTCTTCAAACCATTGCTTCCCCAATCCTGCCAATGTGCCTTACCCTCTTTCCTCAGAGTTCTGCCATGGCAGGAGTTAGAAAGAGCACCAGGGCAGGAGTTAGAAGGAACACATTCTGGCCTTGACTCTGTTGCTTGGGCATTGTGTGGCTTTGCCAAAGTCTCTGTGAACCTCAGTGTCTTTATCTGTAAAACAAAGGGGTTGGACTAAAACATGGAGGCGTAGTCGAGTCATGTATGTCCCCACTCCATCAACCATGCCCTGGCAGACATTGTTAATCAAACATGGCACCCTTTACCCAGTGAGCCTGGAACTGACCCCAGAATCCTTCTCAACCCAGTGGCCCAAGATGCCTATCCAAATTGGCATAGGATTCCAGCTCTACTTGTGAGGCCTCAAAACTCTCTTCCACCTCTGATATTATTGGATTCTATGAAAAATCTTTCATGGGAGAAGAGGAGGAGAGCTCCAGAAAGATACATTGGTGCCATATATTTTAAGAAGGCCTTGAATGCCAGCCTGAGTATAAACAGCTTTGATGTTTCAAGTAAAGGCACCGTTCGGTATGCTCAAAGCAACACAACAAATGACAGCTGAGTGGCTTCATTTTAATCGGCCAGGGCATAAGAGGCCATGTTTCTATTACAAGCGGATCTATAAGGAATCACACCATTAATGGTTCCCATTAAATTCAAGGCATGTGGGGAAAATTGTAGTTTGATTTAGTTTAGCAACATGAAGATATTGGCAAGATAATCACATAAAAGCGACACCTTTTATGGCCGGGCTATTTGATTTTATGTTAGCAGGTTTCAATTTCTCACATTTTTATGATGGCATATAGGTTCCCCCATCTAATGTATGCATTAGCCAGAGTAAAGGTTAAATAGATTGTTTCAGCATTCAGGATTCAAACTTGATAATAATGATAAAATAATAATATCCCTTGTGCCGAACCCCCGCCTGACCCTGAACTGAATCCATCACCTTTCCTTATTCATCCTCATGCCAAGGGG
>NW_027530971.1:12725457-12820554 GCF_008692635.1 Crocuta crocuta | reverse complement strand
GGGTAGGGATAAGCCAGTGGGACACAGAAGGAAAGGGTGTGGGCTGTGTAGTCACAGGTCCAAGTTCCAATCAAGCGAGGTGACCGCAGTTAAGGATCTTCCTCTTGGGGAGACCTTGGTCAGGGGGATCCTCCCAAGGTGAAGTGGGACCATGTTAACGGCGTGCCTGGCGCAGTGTGCTACAAACAGATCCTGGCAAATTCACACCAGTCCACTCCTGTGAGATGGACAGGGGGGCCAGAATGAGAAACCGTTTTCTCAAATTAAATTTCTTATTTAGAGAAAAATGTGAAAGGACCATTATTTCTTCTTTGGAACATAGTTCTAAAGGCCCTGGTGGCTTCCTGCCGTGTGCCGGGAGATAACAGCTGGGCCGGATCATCTGACCTCTTGGGGGCTGCTAGAAATTAGCTCCTCAGTGACAGAGACAGAGGCAGTGGAGTTATTTCATGGGCATTGTTTTGGGGCCGAAAAGGAGGGAGACGAAAGGAGGGCCCATAGAGCTCTTCCCTTTTAATATCCCACCAAGCCCTTGGGTCCATTTAAGCCCTTAATTCATCTTCTTTCTGCCTCTTCCTTTCCCTGATAAGTTTTGGAGGAGTCTTTGAAAGAAAGACTAATATTACCCAGGCTGAATGTAATTGGCAGCCCCCTCCCTTGCCTTTGTTGAAAATCTCTGCCTTCAGAAACATTGCTTTCCATCAGGGGCTGAATCTCCTTGAAGAGAATTCGAACTGTCCCTTTAAATCCATTCCTCTGCCTTTCCATTTGGCCCTATTTAAATATTCCAGACAATTTCAAGACTTAATAATGATGAATACGATTAAGATTAGGGTTTAATAAGAGTGTTAAGAAAAGATTTTTCATTCCGATGGAGGTGGGCTGCTGTGAAAATTGAATTGGCATCAGGCCTCGCAGGGCAACTTGGACCAGGACAGTCCCTCACCTTTCCCAGTGTGTTAACTCTCTCGGTCCAGAAACCCAGGAGGGACCCTATGCCCGCTCGCTTATCCCTTGCAGAGAGGACCTCCTGCCATCATGCTGGGCTGCAGGGTGGTCATCTTCATACAGAAACTTCAGCTGCTCATTCCTTTGCTGAAAGACCTTTGTTAAGGTTTGTGGGGAAGGCTTGGACGGAGAGGCACGGGAACCTGGACACTATGAATGAATATCTATCCCAAAACAGATGCAACTCCACTCCTCCAACACCTCCACTACAAGGGAATCGAGGTGAGATGTAGCAATAGTCAACTCCAAAGGGAAATCATTCCAATCTTGGTACCTTGAGCTCCCTCTTAGTCTACACCTGAATCAGGGCTTTTCCCCATACCTGAGCTTCACCCTCTGGGAGGAGGGAAAACAAATAGAGATAAGCCCTGAGCTCAAGGAAGAAAGGCCTAGACCACGGTGAGCAAACTTTTTCTCTAAAGGGCCGGGGGATGTTCCACAGAGTCTCTAAGGCAGCCCCTCAACTCTGCCCTTAACTGCAAAGCTACCATGGACAGCACCCAGTCCAGTGGGTGTGGCTGTGACCCACTACAACTTTATTTATGGACTCATGAAATGCAAATTTCATTTCAAAAGAAATATTATTCTTTTGATTTTCTCCCCAACCTTTTAAAAATGTAAAAACTATTCTCAGCGGGCAGAATGTGGCCTGTGGGCTATAGTTCGTAGACCCTTAGTCTAGACTTTTTAAATTAGAGTTGCTTCCACCCCACTGGTAAATGTGACCCATTCATTGTCCTGGAAACCAAACAATCCAATTAGAAAGTATTCCTGGGGAGCCTGGGTGTCTCAGTGGGTTTAACATCTGACTTCGGTTCTGGTTACGATCTCACGGTTTGTGGGTTCAAGCCCCATATCAGGCTCTGTTCTTCTGATCCTCTGTCTCCCTTTCTCTCTGCCCCTCCCCTGCTCTCTTGCTCTAGCTCTCACTCTCTCTCTCTAACATAAACATTTAAAAATTAAAGAGGAAAAAAAAAGAGACTTCCCACCTGCAGTTTCTTGGCTGCAGTGGGGGAAAATGACACACCAGGACTCTTTTTTTTTTAATTCTTTTTTAAATGTTTTATTTATTTTTGAGAGAGACAACGTGAGCAGGGGAGGGTCAGAGAGAGGGAGACACAGAATCCAAAGACAGGCTCCAGGCTCTGAGTTAGCTGTCAGCACAGAGCCCAACTCGAGGCTCAAACCCATGAACCGTGAGATCATGACCTGAGCTGAAGTTGGACATTTCACTGACTGAGCCACCCAGGCGCCCTGACACACCAGGACTCTTGACCTGGTCTTTAGTTGCTTTTCAGGAGTCTCCAGCCCCTCCCCTGAAGCTAAAGTAAACCCCGCCCATTCTGACCAGGATGACCTTCCACCTGGATGACAGCCTCTTGCTCCCTGTCTTTCTCTCTGTTTTCCCAGTATCCAGCCCACTCCCTTTCAAGTGCAGCGTTCCTTGGGCTTCTTCCTTTCTCCAAAGTCTACAAAGATGCCCCCATGTCTTGTGGATCAACTATGAATCCTCTTTCTGTCTTTCAGGGATCCCTAGACTGAAGACCCACTGTATCTACTCAGCCATCCCTCCCTCAGCTCTTAAGGACAAATCCTCCATTCTGTTTGGTCAGCCTCCTTGATGCAGGCCTGTCCATGACCTCTCTCTCCCCTACACTATTGTGCATACAATTCCCACTGCCTGCAGTGCTCTCCTCTTCCTGCTGCCCATCCTCAGGGAAGACTTCCTGGCCTCTGTTTCTCCACCTCCGTTTTCCAAACCATCCACCTCTCTTGGCCTGCGCTGCTGCCTTGGTCATATGGCTACAGTTCTTGCTTATATTCATTCATCACTTAGCAGGCACTGGTCTGTGCCAGGCATTATACCAGAGGCCAGATCTCCAGACAAATTTAGCTATGTCCCCTGATTTTCAGGGTCCTGAAATAGTCCCATATTTTGAAACCCTGCTTAAAGAATGACCTGGCCCTGCCTACAAAGAAATCAATGGTCATGTTTTATGCCGCATTTGTATTCTTCACGCCCCCCCCACCCCCGCCACCGCCACCCATGGTGCCTAGGGGAGGCTTGTACACAAGGAAAGCCTTCTATGATGAAACCTGAAACTGAATGGTTATTCTGTGCATACAAATATTCAGCTTCCCACTGACCTTAGGAAAAGCCCCCACTCTTTAAGATGATCAATTATGAGAGCTTTTGGGATCTAGCCCTTGCTTTAATTCTCTGACCTCATCTTTCTCACACCTTCCTTCTCTCTCCATTGGAGGTTTAACATCGTCTCACCTTGGGAGTCAGGAAAACTGGATCATACCTACTAATTGGGTCAGAAAGCCTGCGGAGATCAGAAAACCTTTCTAGACTTAAGTTACCCATCTGGACTTGATCCCCAAGGCCCCTTCTTGTTTGGTCCTTGATCCTCCATGATGGTGGGAGAGAAGCATTGGCACCAAATCCCTTCATGATTCTTACCCACCTTGTTTTAGCCACCAGTAAAACATGAGTTCTTGCACCAGTGGTCTTGAATGCCATGTCTAGAAGCTGTAGAAAACACATGGGCTTTTACCTATAGCTTATAGTTGTAGGGCTGGGTTTCTTAAGTCCAGGACCACTGACATTTTCAGCTGGATGACTCTTACTGTGGGTGTGCTGTCCTGTGCATTGTGAGATCTTTGGTGGCCTCCCTGACCCATTGGATGCCAGTAGCATGCCCAGCTGCCTACAGTTGTGACAACTAAAAACGTCTCTAGACATTGGGAAGTATCTCTTAGAGAGAGATCACTCCACTTTGAGCATCACTGCCAAAGGGAGTCGATAGGCATTGTTTTTGAATCCAGAGATCCTCTGATTCTCCAGATTATTTATCCACACCCCCTCACTTTGGCGATAAGGCAGCTGTGAAGCCCAGAGAGGAGCTAGGACTTCTTTTAGGACTCTTTCATCCTATAGTCTCATTGCTCACCACTCCCCCATGCATCCTAAGGTTGATCCCCGCTCAGATGCTCAAGCCATCCCCATTTCTTCAGGCATTCATGGCCTTGCACATGTTGTTACTTCCATTCCTTCCTTTTTCCCAGCACCTAGAGTTGTGTCTTCAAGATACAACTAATACCGTGTTCTCATTCTATTAGCGCTGTCATCATGGTGCATCTGAACGACACCCTCTTCCTCTCTTCCCTTTCTACTGTGAGCTCCCAGGAAAGAGGGGCTATGTCTGAGTCGGCTTTGATTTGGCATAGAGGCTGGCATGTAGTAGACACTCAGTAACTATTTATTGATTAAATAAATTAAAGGTCGTCTAGTTCAGCTGCTTTCAAGCTTTTTAAACTAGAGCATCCTTTGTTCAAATGAATCTTGAGCAGAAGCATAAATGAACAAAAGAGATAAAAGTAGGGTGTTCTGATTAAAACTGGGAGGTGGGGTCTAGACAGTCTACTCTCCTTCCCATCACCACCCCTTTCCCTCACCCCCTGCCCCTTGCCCTCCCCACCATTATGCAGCAGCCCCAAGGGAGTTCCAGGGAGGAGCTGGGTTTAAAACTCACTGATCTGGCCCAACCTCAATTTGTTGCTTGAATTCTTGCCAATGAGGTTCATGATTCTCAAACTTGGCTGTCCATCAAAATCACTTGAGACCGTGAAAGATACAGATTCACACACGTCTTGGTTAGAGATTCTGATTTAATAGGTCTGTAGCTGGGCCTGAGAATATGCATTTTAAGGAATCTCATCAGGTAGTCTGACAACACAGCTGGGTTTGGGGAACTCCTACATACATATTCTACAGTGAATACTTCCTGCAGCCCATTCCTTTGGAAACTGCACTGCTGGTTAGAAATTTCTTGTTACTTTTAAGGCTGTCTTAAGCTATAAACTTGTGAGCATCTTCCACGGCCCTTTGGAGTTCACACATTTTAGAACATACTGCCTAGTTGATTGAACCTTGACTGTCAGCAAGTTTCAAAAGGGAAAGCTAGAAGGAAGGGCTGGCCACATTTCATTGGATGTTATTTTAGTTATCTGTCCATATTGTCCTTGCCCCACCCTGGAAACGAAATGGCTCGCAGGCTTGGGACAGATTATATGAGCTCTGGAGTGTGTCCATGACAAGCAGAAGAGGCCGTATGGAGGGTGGCAGCTTGTCAGCAGCTCCAGCAGCCCCCAAGTCCCCACGTCTCTCCCAAAGGCTCTGACTTCCTTTGACAGCTCAATTCACTCTGAGGCCTGGTGAAATTGCTTCAGAGAGAAAAGGACCCAGAAGAAGGAGATTCTAGCCAACGCGATCCTATACCCAGGTGAAGCGGAAGAATGAACGTTCATGAAAACAGATGGAGCCCGGTGGTTCTGGTTCAGGTACCATCACCAGCTGGCTCTGTGATCCTGGACTCACCACTTCACCTCCCTGAGTCTGCTTCCTCATCTGTGAACAAGTGATAACACACTTCCATTCTAAACTCACAGGAAACATCAAATGCAGTTGTGGACACAAGTACTCACAGCCACCATAGTGTAAGGCACAGAGGCGTGGCAGCTCTTCCTCCAGAGTTCAGAGGAGAGGCGAATAATCATGATGGTCACAATAGCTGCCATTTATTGAGCACTTATGTTCCAGATGCTGTATTCATACAGCACATAGATCGCAAAGGGATTACAACATTCTCAGGAAGATCTTTGCCCTGTTTTACAGATAAAAAACAGAGATTTTAAGGGGCGCTTGGTAGTTCAGTCAGTTAAACATCTGACTTCAGCTCAGGTCATGATCTCATGACCTTTGGGTTTAAGCCCTACGTCAGGCTCTGTGCTGACAGCTCAGAGCTCGGATTCTGTGTCTCCCTCTCTCTCTGCTCCTCCCCCACTTGTGCTCTGTCTCTCTCTCTCTCAAAAATAAATAAACATTAAAAAATTTTTAAAAAGAAAGAAATAGAGACTTTGAGGGAGTAAGTAACTCATCCAAGGTGGTAAGTGACAATCTTTGGTGGGACTCTGAGGCTGCCTGACTCTGAAGCTTGGCTTCTTAAGCCCCACATGGTACAAAGAAGGAGGATCTTGAACAAGGAGCATTCTCGTTGGAAAGACAGTCATGGAGAGGGGGATCGAGGTAAGAAAGTAACAGATTTAGATGGGGGATAAAGGTCATTGGGAAACTGGAACACAGGGGAAGAACTGGCAGATGAGGCTAAACAAAAGGCTGAAGGGAGAATACAGAGAGTCTTGAATGTACTGTTGAGAAGTATGGATTTGACCAAACGTGCATAGGGAGCTACAGAAGGCTCTGTTTGCTGCATGGACAGTGGTGAGCCCTCAAAGATTTAATGGATGGATGGATCTTAATTTTATCTATCACCGTGCAATAAATCACTTCCTGGCATTCCTGCTTTTGTGTGATTTCCTCTTCCTTGGGCATGGGTTGCCCTAGTCATTTGCTTGGAATGAATAGAACACAACCAAAGCGACAGGATATTCCTCCTGAGATTAGGCTACAGAAGACTGTGACATCTCTCTTGCTCCACTCCTTCCATCTTGTTCTCCCACATACAAATTACCATGGTGTAAGGTGTCCTACGGAGAGGCCAGCATGGTGAAAATGAAGGTCTGTCTTTGGCCAATATAACCTGTAAGGGACAGAACCCTGCCAACCTCATGAGTGAGCTTGCAAAATATCTTTCCTCAATTAAATGTGGAGATGAAATTACAGGTCTGATTGAGTCAGAGGACCTAGTAAAAGATGGAATGGAGGAAGGAAGAAGGAAGGAAGGAAGGAAGAAAGGAAGGAAGGAAGGAAGGAAGGAAGGAAGGAAGGAAGGAAGGAAGGAAGGGGGAAGAGAAGGGAGGAAGGAAGAGAAAGAAATCATAGACTTCCACTTTCCAGAGAGGGAAGGGAGAAAATAGTTCCATGCATGAAGATTATAGAAAACAGAAAAGCAACCTATAATTTAAGATGTCATTCTTTGATAAGAACAATATATGCTACAGGAATCCAGAGAAAGGCATTAGGTATCTTGGGTGTTGGTTAAAAATACATCTAAGTCAGATGACGTGGGTTTGATTACATTTCAGTGCGTGTGCAACGGGACAGAGATGGTTAGCTGTCTCCTGTCATCTATTTTCTCCTTCCTCCTCTGTAATGGAACTCTCAAGTGCTAGCTAGTGAATTTTATTTATCACTGTGTAATGAATCACCCCAAAACTTCGTGGCTTAAAGCATCAACAGTTCCTAATTAGTCTTCATGGTTTCTGTGCATCAGGAGTTTGAGAGCAGCTTGGTGAGTGTTTCTGGCTCAAGGTCCACTGCATCCATTGGAGCTGCAGTCATCTGAAGGTTAACTCTCTCTTCAGGCCTCCAAGCTGGCCTAACCAGTGTCTCCTCTACATGTGTACGTCTCTGCAAGGCGGCTGAAGCGTCTTCATGGCATGGTGGTGGGCTTTCCCTAAAGTAAGTCACCTAAGCGACCAAAGGTAAGCTCCCTTCCATGTGGTCTTGTCTCCCAGTGTTACATTACATTACATTACATTACATTATATCACATCATGTTGCATTACATTATGTTACATTGCATTGTATTATATTGTATTATATTATATTATATCACACAAACCCTGATTGATATTATATTATATCCCACAAACCATGGTTGAGTGTAGGAAAGGACTGCACAAGGCCATAAATATGAGGTGGGGAAGATCATTGGAGGCCATCTTGGAGGCTAGCTCCCATGGCTGAACACATCCTTCTTCAAAATAAAGACTGCATTTCCCAGCATCCTTTGAAGTTTGGTGTGGTCATGTGACCAAGTTCTGGCCAATAGGAACTGAGCCGAAGCACTGTGACTACCTTCTGAGGCTTGTCCTCAGGGGGCATCCATTCTCCTTCCCTTTACTTCTTCCTGGAGTTTAGAATGTGAGCTCCATGGCTGCAGCTAAAGTAGCCATCTTGGACCCTTGGACCTTGAGGCAGAAGCCATGTATTGAAGATGTTGGAGGAAGAATAGAAAGAGCTAGACTCAGTGAACATGAAGCCATTGAGAAAGCCCATGATTGTCTAGATAAACGAAAGAGAAATGAGCTTATGTTGCATTTAAGTCACTGTTGCATTAGGTTTTGAGTTTTTTTTTTAAATGTTTATACATTTTTGAGAGAGAGAGGGACTGGGTGTGAGAGGGGAGGGGAAGAGAGGGAGACACAGAATCTGAAGCAGGCTCCAGGCCTGAGCTGTCAGCACAGAGCCCAATGTGGGGCTCGATCATAATCAACTGAGGCACCCAGGTGCACCTGCATTAGCTTTTGTGTCACACACAAGCAAATTGTATCTGAACTAATATTGGCAAGTTGCTTCTTTTCTCTGGGGGAGAAAGAGACACAACCACACAGAGATGATGTGAATGGTACATCATGTCAGGTACGTAAAGTACATGGCATAAAATTGGGCTCATAGGAAGAAGCACTTGGTACATTTTTTAGTTATTATCCCCATTTTACAGATTGCAGAACTGACTCGGGTGACAAAGTCAAGGCTTGAACACAGGCCATTCCTCAAAACCTGTTCTCCTAACTATTACAATGCAGTGAGTTGCTCTTTTGATAAAGGTGGTTTTGGAATAGGGAGTGTGTGTCTGTGGGCAATGGGGGGTGTGGATCTTCAAATGCTCTTGGAAGAAGAAAGTCAGGATAAAAGCCAAAGAAATGAGGGCCCCGTGTGTTCCCTTATGGAGGTCCCTTCCAAGCCTAGCCTCACAATCCTGGGATGCTCAGAGGACATATTTTTCGTGTCACTTAGTCCTTGATTCTGCCTCCCAAATGTCCTCCGAGGGCAAGATTTGGGAGAGGAACTGAAGCAGTAACTTGAAAAGTGACTTATTTTGGACTGGACTCTGTACCAGGGCTCATAACCAACCCTAAAATCAGTGTTTTCACCCTCGTTTGGACCATCAGGTGTAAATATACATTTTAATTATTTACATAATTAAGTCAGTGATTTGCTGCTGATCCGATATGTTTGACAATATTTTGGTGCCATCTGTTTCCTAATTGGACTTAATCTCCAAAAGATGTTACCAAAATAGCCACCAAATAATTACAAAAAAATATCAGGAGACAAAACCTTCCACTTCCCTCACTGCATCCATAAATACACATAAATACATACAACACAATGTATTCTGACATTTGTAGTTGTTTTAGGCATCGTGTGCATGAGACTTGATGGCTACAGCATGTATGGAAGGCTGTGAGGTGATATAGGGGAAGGCATATTAGCCCCAGGAGCTGAGTTCAAGAGTTGACTGTGTGACCTTGGGCAGGTCACTTTCCTTCTCTGAGACTCAGCTCTGATGTGCACACACCCATGTCCCCATCTGGTGCTCAAATATCTTCTTCATTGCATGCAAGCCCCATTGTATGGTTGCTACTCCAGTGTTGGATACCTTTTATACTAAAAAGTTCTTCTTGAAATAAGTTCTGGAAACTTGGATGAGGGCTACCTTTTGCACCGTCTTCTTGAGTGAGTCTTTTCCCTTTTGTGAACCTGAGGATTAGTATTTTATAAAACGGAAGTAATGGCATCCCACTGGATTAGGTAACCCTGGCCATGTTGTCAGGGTCACACAAGGTGGCATTTGGGTCTAGAGAGGGTTGTGAAATCACATTGTCTCGGTTGGAGTCCCCATTTCCCACTTACTGGTTAGAAACCTCAGTTTCCACATCTGACAAATGGAGTTCATGATAGTACCTTCCTCCTAGGAATATTGCAGTTTTAGATAAGAGAATGTCTGAAAAGTCCCTGGCTTGTGTCAAGCTCTCAATGAAGATTAACTGTCATTATGCTAAGCTTGTTGTAAGGGTGTCATGTGAAAACCTGCTTTTTAAGGACTATGAAGCATAAGGACTAAAGATCTCTCAAAGTGTGTGCTACTTGTTCATCAATTCAGAAACATTGTTCTGTGGACTTTGAAAAACTTGATCCACACTTTAGAGATGAAAAACAAGGCGAAAGTTCTAATGAATTATATGGTGCTATGGTGCGTGACTTTAGAAACTGCTTTTTCCGCAAACCAAGCAATAGCTCTGGTAGTCCAAGAAGACTTCGTTTCCCTTTGCCAGAAATCTTTGTCACAGACTGCTTTTTTTCCCCCAGCTTTTATTGAGGGCCTTTTTTTTTTTTTTTGAGAGTGCTAAAATTATATAATTTTTCCTCTGTGCTTTCCTCTGAATTAATTAATTAATTAANCAGAGGACACTAAGCCTTCTAATGAGCGAACTGCACACGACGCATGCACATGCACATGTCCCACGTGATGTCTGATGGTAAATCAGGGCACGGGAATAGATCACGACAGCAGGGGTGACATTTTCGGCAGGGCAGCAAGAGAGGGACTTTATGAAAAGGTGCTTTGCAAGAAACTTGATTGAAGCAAGGGAATATGCCTGTGGGTATCAGAAATAAGAGAGCTCCTGGCTGAGGCCACAGTAAATGAAGTCCCTAAGGTGCAAGCTTGCTCATTAGAAAGCCTCCAGAAGGCCAGCATAGCTGGAACCGAGCGAGGGAACAGTGCGGGAGTAAATGAGATCAGAGTCACAGACTGGACTTGGGTCATGGCGGGGACTTGGGACTTCATTTACAAGGATGAGAAGACTTTGGAGGGTCCTTAACGTGGGAAGGGCAAGGTAATGATTTATTATGATGATTCTGGATCCCGTGTCGAGAAGAGCCACTAAGAGCTGAGGACAGAAGCAGAGAGACCAGAATGGACTCCACTCCAGCACCTGCTCAACTAAGCAGGACCATAGCAACCAGCTACTGCGGAGAGAGGTGGCTGCAGGGGGGGCCAGGGATGCAATTCTGGATGTGCTTTAAAGGTGCGTCCACCAGGGGGCGCCTGGGGCCTCAGTAGTTAAGTGTCCACTTCTGCTCGGGTCATGATCTCTTGGTTCATGAGTTTGAGTCCCACGTCAGGCTCTGTGCTGACAGCTCAGAGCCTGGAGCCTGCTTTGGATTCCGTGTCTCCCTCTCTCTCTCTGTCTCTGCCATGCTCTCTCACACAAACACACACACGCTCTCTCCAAAATATAAACAAACATGAAAAAATAAAATAAAGGTGCATCCCCCAGGATTTGCTGATGGAGGGGGTGTTGAGGAAAGAGAACTCAAGGGTGACTAAGAGTCACCTCAGCAGAAGCTCCTGGACTTTTGACCTCAGCAACTGGGATGGATGAATTACTCATTCCTGAGGTGGAGGTGCTGGGTGAGGAGCAGAGCATGTCTTCAAAGAAGAGATTTATGTTTACGATGGGCTCACAGGTTCCATTTTGGACATACCGAATCCATCTTTAAAATGCTGTGTGGATTCACCAGCACGCAGAAGGCATGGAAGCCAAGCTCCTGGCTCTGATCGTGCCGCAGGAACTGTGCTACCAGAGAGCGAAGAAAAGGGGAAGGCCACCCATCCATGGACGTCACCCCAACATAAACGGTCGGGAAGGGAGACTGAGAAGGAGCAAGCAAGGAACGCAGGGGAACGACCTGGCGGGCAACGACATCAGATTCCCTGGGGCCACTGTAACAGAGTGTCACCCACTGGGGGCTTAAACCAGCAGAAATGGAGTCTCTCACAGTTCCGGAGATCACAGGGCCACAATCAAGTGAGTGGCAGCGCCGCGCACTCCCTCTGCAGCCTCTAGGGGAGGAGTCTGCCAGCCTCCGGTGGTGGTGGTGGCCGCAGTCCTGGGGGCTCCTTGGTTAATGGCGACATCACCCCAATCTCTGCTCTGTTTTCTCCGAGTTCTCTTTCCCGTGCCTGCTCTTGGTGTCTCCAAATTTCTCTCTCCTCATCAGGACACCAGTCACCGGGCTTAGGTTCCACCCTGTTTCAGTACGACCTCGCCTTAACTTGACCCCGTTTCCAGGTAAGGTCACATTCACAAATACTGGCAGTTAGGCCTTCGACCTGTCTTTTAGGGAACACAATTCACCCCACAAAAGAAGGTACTGCAGTCTCTGATTGACTGTGTTTTGTGTCTTCGGTCAGCACTGCCTGACAATCATAGTGAACATTCAGATTTTAATTCTCCCTTCGTTGGGTATTTTGGGGGAATTCAGCATAATAACATTTTTCAAATAGTACTTACGTGGGATGTTAGAAAGGTGTTAACCTGGAAAAAGTTTTCTGTGATTAGATACAATGAAGCAATGCTGTGTTAAACATACACGTTTTTTAAATTTTACAGGACTTTTCAGTGCCTTTATTAGGTGACTGGGCACCAGGAATCTCTAAGAATGAGTACAGAAGGTATAGCATTCCCAGTAGTTCCGAGAACCTTTAGGTCACAGGGCATATTATGGTCAGAAGGAGGGGAAAGCACGGTTGACTGGAATGTGGGATTTTGTGGGAGAGCTAAGATACCAAGAAATCAGGGAAGACAGTCTTACAAATCACGTATAAATAACCTTCAGTTCTTTATCCTCTGGAAAATGCTCCGTGCATATTGCATCATCTATTCAAAATCAGCAAATTCCATTATGCAGATGAAATCCTGTGGAAACAAATCTGACATGAGGAGAGAGAGGGAGGAAAAAAAGTTTAATCTACCTCAGACATTTGATTTCATTTTAACCTTCTCAAAAAAAATGTTTCTTCTGTAATGTTTCCAATGGATTTGAGTTGATCCTATTATGCTGAATATTCATTCATTCTTTTCCAACGAATATTCGAACGGAGCCCACCGAGGGCCAAGTACATTATGTATATTATCTCATTTAATTCTTCCCATGTCCTAAAACGTTTTCCTCCTTTTATCAGTGAGGCAACTGAGGCTGAGAAGTTTGGGATAACTTGCTCAATGCTGCACAATTAACAATAGCAATAATGGTATTCAACCCGAGGGCTCTAAACCCCATGATTCTTCTACACAATTTGGAATATTTTTGGCTTACCTGTTCATTTGTTTGAAATGGGGAAGGAAGGGAGATAACTTCACAGAGACCATCAAATAAGAGGAAGCAAGTTAGGGGCTCCTCTGTGGCTCAGTTGGTTAAGCGCCTGACTCTTGATGTTAGCTCAGGTCATGATCTCTCGGTTTCTGAGATCGCACCCTGCCTCAGGCACCTGGCTGATAGTACAGAGCCTGCTTGGGATTTTCTCTCTCTTTGCCTCTCCCTTGCTCGCATGCTCTTTCTCTCAAAATAAAAAAATAAGCATTTAAAATTTTTAAAAAGAGGAAGCAAGTTATTAATAACTGTAGCTCATAAAGATTGCATTTTTACCATTTGGCAGGTGTCATCTGCTTGAAAATCACAGCTCTCTAATGAAGTGGGCGTTTTATATTAATTACCATTTTACAGACAAGGAAACGGAGGCTGAAGGTGATTCTCCAGCTATTAGGTGCTATAGTTAGAATTAGAAAAGGGATTAGAGTCTACATTGACTCCAGAGTTCAGAACTTCGCCCCATTTATTTTTGCTTTGGGTATCTTTGAATGGGTCTTCCATTTGATGGAAGCGGTAGGTACTGAAGGTAGACAGCAGTGGTTAGTCAGAGCGCTGTGTGGAGAAAGATCATTTGGGCTCAGTGAGAGAGGGTGATGTCCACCTTGGGGCCTGAGATCACAGGTGCGTGTGTGTCATTGTTACCCTGGCTTAGCGCCTCCACTGTTCTGAGGCACCGCCTTGTTTTCTCCTTTTCCCCCTTTTCCTTTTCTCAAAAAAACAAAGTACAGGATGGGTAGATTACTGACAAAGGGTTAGTTTGGAATCATTACAACAGTGCTTTTATTTAAGGGTGTATTGCAGTGGGAGATGGGGTCAAAGTGGGCTTCGGAGGCAATTGTGATGCTGCCCAACTCCTTGGCAGTGCACTATCATCTAAGGGCACTTCCGTACGCATCTGAGTTAGCCAATCCCCTACCATGGGCGGGCATGGTAGACGGTGTGGAGGAAATCATACCATGTCATGGATGGGGTTCAAGGAACAGTGAGTGGCACCCTTGCCATTTCTAAGAAGCAGTAACAGGCTCGGACACAGATGCGCAGGCTTCAGATCCACCGGTCTTGCTTCTAATACTCCATCGTTCTCTGGGTTTGGTGTGGTCACTATTGCAGCCAAGGTCAGAGTTGGGATCAGACAGGTGACGTGAGCCCTGGGGGTGTAGTTGGGATGGAAGGAATGATGAGCATGGTCAGGAAGGAGCCAAGTTTGGAGATAAAACCATGTCAGTACCTTTCCTTCTCTTCACAGACATCAATTCTTTCCATCGAATAATAATAATAATATGATATTAAAAGTCAACAGTTATAAGATGCTTATTTACGAAGCAGGCAGTGCATTAAATGCCTTAACTAGTGGGTATTATTTATTCCTGCAAATGAAGCCTCATTTGTGCTGCCATTTTATAGGTGACACAATTGAGTCACAGTGAGGTCTACCAGCTGTCCCAGCTGGGAAGTTTCTGAGCTGGGATCGGAATGTAGGGGGTCCCAGAGCTCATTCCTCTTCCCCTGTTAGCTCCACCATCAGACTGGCTGGGAACCATGGACGCCCTTTGGGTATCTATTTTAAGATTTCAAAGCTGTTGTTTGCTTCTAAACACGATCTCTGCAGCTGATGTAACACACAAGCACAGACTTGCAGCCCAGCACAGAGTTGTGAGCACCAGGCCGGGCCGGGCCCCAGCCAGGCAGTCACGCACCTGCTATAAATACAACCATTTCAGCTGATGCAGTCGGAGACTCAACGTCTCCCTGTCCAGGATTCTGACTTCAATACATTTCCCTGCCCCCCAGGCCTCTGTCTTTTCTCAAATACCCATATAAATCCTCAGATTTGCTGTTACTCTTCCTTGGATCTATTTTTTTTTCTTTCCTGCGTCTTGTTTTAAATAGGAAGGAAACCGCTTTTTTAACCACATGTAATACCTCATTTAGAGTTATCTTGCCAATCGGGAAATGAAATACAATCACATCAGGCAAGGCTTTAAATTCAGTGCTGTCTTCATATTTTGCCATTTGAGTCCTGAAATTTACACAGCCTCGTTCCCACCCTAATTGATTCTTCTAACCTGACCATGACTTTTACCATCCTGTGGTTAGAACTCTCGACTGGCCTTATTTCTCCACTGTCAGGCCATATATCACCTTTAAAGGGACCCACACTGTCAGGAAGTTTATGTCTCAAATTTAAGATTTCTTAAATGAAACAAGAACTGCCAGGCAATTTAAAGAGTTTAATATGAATAATAAAACATTCAAACATGAGGTGGGTTTTTTTTTTTCTTGAAAACTTTATTTAAAAAGACATTAACATTTCCCTGTATCGTGGACATACCAAATCTACTTCAAGGGCATGAAATGGCCAAAATAGGACTTTTCCCTTATAAGGAAAATGTGTGACTCTGAAATCCACCCTAACTTGAACAATGGTGTCATTTAACTCGTATTTGCAAAGGGTGAAACCTGCCTTGCCTGCTAAAATAAGAAAGAAATTAGCTCTGATAATCGAGGCTCTAAGAGAATACAGACGGTACATTTCGTCTGCTTCAGAAATCACAGTGGGTTAGACTTAAGGAACTAACAGTGCGCACGTGACATTATGTCATTATGTCTACAGGTATGACCACAGATTTGCAAGGGGCTTGTGTGCCTTGCTGGGTTACACTCTGGGTTGAGAGACAAGTCTTGGACTCCAATTCAGTTGTGTCTCTAAGAGCCACCCTTTCCTCCATGAATTGAACCTTCACGAAAATCTACGGGCAGTATTATTATCCTCGTTCGACAGAGGGACCACGCCGTGCCTTTTACCAGTGTGGTTTCAGAAAAGCTCACAATGACATGCATCAAGAATATGGGAAAGTCGAGATTTGAGCACACATCTGTCTGGCGCCCTGTGTCTCTCCTTATAGCCACTGCGTGAACTTGGACTAGTCCCTTCCCATCTGGACCTCAGTTTCCTTATAATGGTTCAAGGAAATTGATCTTGGTGATCTTATGGCTGCTTACAAAACTGAAACGGACTTGCACTTAGTAGACCTGCTCTTGAGATCCAGAATCCTTTTACAGGTTTTACAGACTCGGGTGAGCTGTTCAGCCCCCTGAGCCTCAGTTTCTGCATCTGTGAGATGGGGGTAAAATCCTTCACTAGAGATCAAATTAAATAATGGAAATAAAAGTATTCTTATTTATTATGAATCAATTATTAACAAGAGTGTCTTTTTTAAGCCCAGGTTTATTTTTCTTCATTAAAAATGATTGCAACTGGACCAAACCTGAAAAGGAGATGTATCAATCATGTCGGTAGGTGGCTTGAAAATACCTGTCTACCTATTTTGTCACACTCATAGCTAAGACACAGCTCTCTGGGAGAAGTGTGTTGCAGACAGATTAGAAGCAGGGGCTTTACAATCAGACAGACTTAGCTGCTCTGTTATGTACGAGTGATATTATCTTGGGCAAACGGCTAAACGTCTCTAAGGCTTGGTGTCCTCTGTGAATGGGAGACACAGTGGGGCAACCCTGGGTGGTTGCTGTGAGAACGACACGGGACAGTAATAACTGCAAAGCACTCAGCACAGTGCCTGGCTCGGAGTAGGTGTTCAGTTAGCACTGGTGAAGGAGGGAACATCTAGGTTGGTGGCAGCGTGGGGGAGCACGCCGGGTCGCTTTCTTTACTGAATTAAAATAATCCACTTCACCTCCCAGGCCTCTTGATTTCGTGGCCCTCCCTGTCGCCTTCCCAGCCGGCAGCAGTGCTGAGCCTGCAGGAATCCAATCCTCCTGCGGGAAGGAGCCAAGACAGGGCAGCTTAGATGCAGCAGAGCACAGGGGTGACTTACATTTCAAATGAGAGTGAATTCTTCCCTGTTTAAGTCTTAGTTTCATCTAGTCCTTTGCTCTGTATGAAGGTGTGTGTGCAAGGCCCCTTTTATCTGTAGAGAACCCCATGAACCGCGGGGGTGGCCCTGCGGACACCATTTGAGCAGCTGGAAAGCAGAGGCTCTAGGGCCAGGAGCATTCAGGTAAAATCGGTGTTGGAGCCAGAACACAAATCCAAGCCTTCAACCACACACACACACGCGCGCGCGCGCACACACACGTGTGTGCATGTGTGTATATATATAGAATATCACCATCTATATCTATAAATCATCTATATCTATATTATATCTATATCTATGTATCTCTCTATATTGATATCTATATTCTTTGATATGGAGCTATTGCCTCAAGAGAAAGGAAGTGAAGAGCTTTGCCAAAGAAATGTCAGAGAACATGCCACAACATCTGAGGGTTTGAGAAGGAAGGCTGGAAGAAGCCGGAAAACACTTTCTGGAAATTTCTCTTTCCTGCTCTCAGAATTTTCCTTTCCTCAAAAAGGGCACAAAGTGCTGCAAAATCAGTGGCTCGGAGGAGTTCTCCAGGAAAAACGAGGACGATTTTAACAAACGACTTGCTCTCTTAATGCATGGATAGGAAATAATAACAATAAAGTATATACTTATTTATACCGGGTTATAAACTCAAATGCCAGCAGGACCAGACTGGAAACATATGGGCGGGGATTCTGGCCAAGTGTTGCTAGATCTTCTGATTTTTCAAGAGAAAATAGAAATCTGGAGTTTTATGTGAAAACTCCCAGTTTTTAAGTATGGGCAATGGATTTTAACAATTATTTTAACTATGTGAAGACCAAACAATACTTCTGTGAGCTGGATGGGGCCCACGGCCACCTGCCAGGGATGCTGTCCTCCACAGAGAGCCACATCCCCTCCACCATGCTGGTGTCTCGTGGTCGGGTATGGCCTCATTCCACTTACATGTCTTCCTGCCCTTCGAACTTTGGTTGGAAGGTGGGGATCCCTGCAGAGAGGCCCGAGCTGAGGGCCAGGGAGCTCAGAACACATGGAAGGTCACATACCTGAGTCAGCTTAGATTCAATAAATCTAAGAGTGCATGTCACACCAACACTGGTGTCGAGAGGACATGGATGGATAAGGGCCATGCTCTTTCCTCAATGTAGCCCAATTTCCAAAATATCCAATAGGCTCACTATTGGTTTACACTCTATATAGTCACTGAGGAAAGAAAGAAAGAAAGAAAGAAAGAAAGAAAGAAAGAAAGAAAGAAAGAAAGAAAGAAAGAAAGAAAGAAAGAAAGAGAGAGAGAGAGAGAAAGAAAGAAAGAAAGAAAGAAAGAAAGAAAGAAAGAAAGAAAGAAAGAAAGAAAGAAAGAAAAAGAAAGAAGACAGGGTCTCTGCATGCAATGGACTCACAGTGGGCCTGTGGGTGGTTGTGAGACACACAGATAAACCAAATACCTTGATAATTTGGTCCATGTTGAAGGTGGATTTATAAAAATTCAATAAATCTAAGAGTACATAGTTCTGCTTTGGAGGGTTGGCAATCCAGGTAGACTTCCTAGATGAGGTAACCTGAGATGAACCTCTAAAAAAAAATTTTTTTTAACTGTGGTGCAATGGACATTTAAGATGATATTGGTTTCAGATGCAGAGCCTAAGGATACAGTGTTTGTCTGTGTCGCTAAATGGTCACCACACTGAGTGTAGTCATGAGTCTCTAAAGATGATAAAGTGGTTGGTTTGCAAGGTAAAAGTGGGGAACTGTGCTCCTGGAGAGAGGGAACTTCTTGAGCAAAAGTCTTTGCTCAAGTGTTATAAAGTCTAGTTAGGAAGAATGAACGTACATTTGAGGAAATGAGATGATAAGGTAATCAGATAAGTTGAAATAGACCAGATAAGATAAGATACGAGGCAGAGCAGGGCGGAGAAAATATACAAAAGAGAGATAAGGTGTTGTGCCAGAATGAGGGTCACAGGCTCTCACACTAGTGTTCTTGGCTTTGACTGATCTTGCGGAAAGACTTTGTCTTCTCTTATGGGCAAGACCTTTGCCTATCATCAGTGAGGCTCCGATAATGCCAGGGAAGGGACGTCTTTGGTCTCTTTGTCACCTTCCAAGTACCCACGGATCCTCAGAGCACAGAATGTTGCCCTGTGGCTGGTCTGGGATCAGACACTGGAGAGAAGAGGTTACGAATGACATCTCTATTCAGACCAGCATGAATAAGAAATGTGGGTCACATCTGCCAAGCCCGACAAGAAGGGGACTATGACAGGCAACCAATTTCCTTATGATCCATCTGGCCCAAATACTCAGAGATCCAAGGCTGGCTATCTTAAAATTCTAGATGGTCTTGATTCTTAGCGTAGAGCAACACTTCTGTCTGACTTCACACATTTCCACTGTGTTTTCTGTCTCCTGACCCCCATGGGTCAAGTTTGCTGGTTTACCAGTGTCCGCAAAGACACCCTACTCTTTTTGAACCTATATTTCAAGCTTTATTGTTAACTCTTTCTTCAAATGTTACTTTCATGAGGTCCATTTTGACAATGCTAATTTAAAATCACAACTCCTAAACAGCTACGTCTCTTCCTATCTTCCTACTCCCGCTTTATCTTCCCTAGAACATATTCTCTAAGAGGGTGTTTTTATTGCTTTATTTACTACTCCCTCCCAGCACCTATAACAGTATCTGACACCTAGTAGTTTGTCAATAATTATCTGCTCCAAGACTGCAATATGTTTTTTTTTTTTTTATATTTTTTTAAATTTATTTCTGGGAGAGAGAGAGAGACAGTGTGAGCAGGGGAGGGTCAGAGAGAGAGGGAGTCACAGACTGAAACAGGCTCCAGGCTCCGAGCTGGCAGTCAGCACAGAGCCCGACGCAGGGCTCGAACCCACGAACCGCGAGATCATGACCTAAGTGAAAGTTGGACGCTTAACCGACTAAGCCACCCAGGCGCCCCAATGCAATATGTTTTTTATTGAGCCCCTATTATGTGTCTGAGGTTTGGTACCTTCAATGACTCTTGTCAAGTGAATGAATCTACTCGACATAATCCCCTACAATCCATCAAACTGAGCTTCTTCACAATCCTTGAGAGCGTCCGTGACTCCTGAGACCTCTCAACCCTTCTCTGCTCACTGGCCCCATTCTAATTCTAACACCACATGCTCATCTGCAGCGATGCGTTGAGACATTAAAAAGTTAGGCTCTAGACTCAAATAGATGGGGCGGCTGTGAAACCCAATACCTTCACTTCCTACCTGTGTAACTGTGTTAACTTGCTTCACTTCTCTGAACCTTGGTTTCCTCACCTGTAAGAAGAATGGGACAGTAGTGTCTTTCTCATCAGATTGCTGTGAGGATTAAGGTTAATGCATTCTAAATCAGTTGGCACAGCCTTTGAAAATACTTTCTGAAAAACCCTCTATTTGAACTTTTACCATATGATTCTCGTGCTTCTCTTTTAGTGCTGGGCTCAGTGTGTCTTACACTATAAATGCTTGCATACCTATCTGAGTGATAGTTTCTGTGTAGGATGAGTTTATGACAGAGGGGTGATGGGGAAGAGAGAAAGGTGGAGGCCAGGCATGCAAGTGGTCAGATCTGAATTCTGCTATGGGTTAGCTGTGCAAACAGAAGTGGGTTCCTTCATCTCTCTGATCTCTGCTCCCTCTGATAAATGGGCATGGAAACACCCACGGCACAGATCGGTAGAGCACGAAACAGTCTCCCATTTGGACAGAGTCTAAAACACAGTCAGTGTGTAATACCTCTTAATGCACATCTCATGGCTTTTAAAATTTCCTTGCTGAAGAATGAGATGTCCGTTGAAACCAGGGCCCTCCCTCTGCTTCCCTTTGGGAATCTGAACGTTTTACTAGGTGCCCTTGTTTTTTGCATTTCATGCCAGCCTCTTGCAAAGGGAAAGCTGGATGGAAATAATCGCGTTGCCTCTTGTGGGTGATTGGTTTACACCCAAATCACAAAATCTGATTATAAGTTTGTAAATGCCTTTGCTTGCAGAGAGAGACCCGTATTATTAATGGCCGTAAAATTAAATTACCCAGTGCATTTCTATTCCAAAAGAAAAACTGATCCATGTTCACTAGTCAGCCTGCATAACGTGGATGTATAAACAAAATTGGGGGGGGGAGGGAACACCCACCATGTTATTTATTCAGTTCCAAAACATTTTCCACACACCATATGGCAGGATTTTTTTTTCTTCCTTCCCAAGCCTTTTTCACAGATGTAATTATAATTCTTTTCACCTTCCCCAGAGAGATCGTCTTGAGTATTGTAAAGATTGTGTGAAACTTGAGACCGTACAGGGAACTTTATTATTGTGGCTCTCAGTCTCCCCCTCCATCACAAAGTTCAATTGCTGGCCTGTGGACTGTTGCTCCACAGAGCATCTGGCCTAAGGTTTTCTCTGGGGACTATTCATGATGGGTGAAGGTCAAATGTTATCGCGATCAATCTCTCACGTACCTCAGCATCTCGCTAGCCGGGGTGTAGATCGGCTGGACCAGTGCGCTACACCATCAGCCTGAAATGTGCTCTGGCCCTCTCTTTCTCTGGCTTCTTTGTCATCGTTAGGATGCTCTCCGATCCCATTAGAATGCAGAATGAGCAAGGTTCCCGCACCACATTCCGAGCGTGAGGGATCTTAGCATTTACCTCTTGTTTCTGTGTGGAACCAAGCAAACGGACTGGGTGTGGGAGAGGCATCTTCTGAATACTTGTTAGTTTTAATTTTCCTGGTGCATAGGGGTATTGATAAGGGCTGATTCAGGTCAACTCAGAAAATGCATGCAGGTATAGCCAGGCGTGTCTGGGGCTGCAGGACCCCACTTACTAAACACTCACTGTGAGTCAGGCTTTGTACTAAGCGCTATATGTATGGCATCTCATTCATGCGTGCGATAGTCCTGTGAGGGGAATATTCTCATGTATTTTACAGAGAAGGAAACCGAGGCTCCCAGGACTTGCGTGCTAGAGGCAAGGTCACATGCTGTTTTCTCTAACCATGGTGTTATAACAATAGCAGCCACAGTGACCCCTCGCCCCCCCATCTCTAAGAAAAGGTCATCTTTCGTGGCCCCCTTTTGAAACGAAGAACGAGGACTCTGAAAGCATAAGGAACTCACACTTACTTCCCCACAGCCAGACAAATGTGTTCTCACCCGGTCCTTACCCAGTTCACTGTGCAAAACAGTGTGTCATACACCCTCTGAGTTTTAAAACATAAAAACCTAACCTCCATTTATATTCTTGTTTCTACGGGGTGATGTGTTCCAAACGCCAAACATCTGAGTTACAAAAGGAACTTTTGGCAAAATAGCCTGTTTATGTGTTGAAGACTGTCTGTATCTTCCATATTGATAGGGTGCGTCTGGCAAGAATGAAAATCATCTTGTGATTTACCAGATGGCGATTCTGTTCTCCAGCTGGATCGGGAATCCCGGAGGACCCATTTCCTCCTGCAGGATTTCAACAGGACCACCTCTGTGCTGCAGATTCCCCGCCAGCCCCAGCCCTTTTCGGACCCCCCGCACCGGGGCCATGTTGTTCCAGCAGAATGAGAAGGAATCGACGCAGGTCTAGAAGGTCCCACACTTGGCAGGCTGCTCAGGAATTGCCCCAAGGGACATTCTCCGCACTAGAGCACTCACAGCCGTGTATACCTGCAAAGTTCCAGATTTCCAAACCATTGGTGCTAAAAAGGTAGAGAAAACTAGTTCTGTAGAAATTGCCCAGAGAAGAGCTACGCTCAGTGGTTTTACAGCAGAGATTTTCAATTGCTTTTTGACCACAGCTTCCAGAAAGATCTTCTTTGTGACCCAGTGCATGTATGTAAGTGGAATATGTATAGATGTGTGCAGTTGAAATATATATTACACTAAAATGTGTCGGTAGTGTATAACTGAAATAAAAGTTTCACAAAATAACACTTACCCTTATTATGTGAGCGTCACACTTGTTTTTCTAATCCAATCCATTCCATTTCTTTCCTTTCCATTAAAAAAGTGTAGTCACACCCCTCTAGATCGTTTCTACAGCCTGCAATTTGAGAATACTGTTTTAGTACAGGTTCCATTTACAGCTCTCGGGTATGAGATCCAGCTTCTCTGGCCTCAGTTTCTTATTCTGTAAAATGGATATAAGGCCACTGCCTTTCTCATATGGTTGTTGTGAGAAGCAAATAAGGTAATGCTTATCTGCAAATGCTCAAATTTGATTCTGAATTGATTCCTTTTATAATAATTAAAAAAAACAATGAATTATTATTTAATCCAGAACGTTCACTGTAAAGATGGGAAATGAGAGGAAGGGAGAAGAGGAAGCTCACCAGAGGTCCGTCTGGGAGCATGAGGCAAACTTCTTGACACAGGCAATCGCTCCAGGCCAACAGCAAAAGGGTCTTACTTGTAGAAATGGCACTGACTCCTCAGGATGACCAGCCTGACTTCAGATGCCTTCCCCAGCCTCTCGGGCACCAGGCACCCAATCCTGTTAGGCTCCCTCCTGAGAGTTTTCAAAATGCCGGTGCCCCCGGGAGACCACATGTTTTTCCACCTGTCGAGTCTGACAACTTAGTGAACGACTCCATCGGTCAGGGAATGGGGCCATGGGGATGTTCAAATGGGAGGAAAAGGACTCCCAGGAGACCTCACTAACTCCTTCTAAGTCTCCCCGAGAGGCTGGCCCTGGGAAGATAAGACAGCAGAGTGTGATTCGGTTCTGAGCCTGGTCTGCGAGAACAGCAGAGGCGTAAGCTCAAGGTTTTGCGGGAAAGCTTGTAGCAGTGAGTAAAGAAGGTGTTCAGCACCTCTGCATAGGGTTAGGCTGGCCAGGGAGGCCAGCTTTCCAGCCTCCTCATTCCCGGGATTATTTAGGGCTTTCCCCTCGGTGTCTAGGCTCAGGCAGCTCCTCCCACCTGGAACCCCACTTCTTCTTTTTTTACGTATTTCTTTATTTCTGTATTTATCCATTTAAATGTTTATTTATTTATTTTGAGAGAAGAGAGAGAGCCTGTGCGCTCAAGTGCGTGCGTGGGGGTGGGGTAGAGATAGAGGAAAGAGAGATCCCAAGTAGGCTCAGCACTGTCAGCACAGAGCCCGATGCCAGGCTCGAACCCCCGAATCGTGAGATCATGACCTGAGCCAAAATCAAGAGTCAGATGCTCCACTGACTGGCCGGCCAGGCGCCCCACTTCTGCTACATGTTTAGATCCTTCCCTTCCTAACGTTATCCTGGGGCGCCTACCCCGATCCCAGCTAGAAGATGCTTCCTGCTAGCTGGCAATCTTTTGGGGGGCATGTGTCATTCCTAGCTGTGCCATAGATAAGTATATGAAATTGCCCCCTTCTGCTAATATAGAAGCTCCTTAAGAGGAAGAATCTCTGAGTTACTTTGAGTCTTTTTTTTTTTTTTGGCACCTAACAAAGTATATTGTTTGTACATATAAGGCATTGAAACATGTGTGTTGGGTGCATGAATGAGGGAAAAAATAGATGAGGGTGTGGTGGCTGCTGTAAGACTTCTTGGTGTCACCAGAATACATTATTGAGGATGCATTTATAAGTGTGTGTGTGTGTGTGTGTGTGTGTGTGTGTGTGTGTGTTTTCCAAACTAAATTGTAAGCCAGAAGTTCTCACCCTTGGGTACTCATGGACATCCCCTAGGGAGTTTATATAAAATGTTGAGCCCCCACCACCAGAAATTCTGTTTAAATTGGGTCGGGCTAGGACCGGGGAATGCATGTATTTAACATTCCCTCTTGGTGATTCTAATGTGTAACCATGGTTCAGAGGCATTGCTGTTGGCTTTTTGATTAATAGGAAGATTGTATATGAAAGTGCCGAGTAGAGTAGCTGGCCCGTGGTAGTGCCCTATAAATACGTATAAACACTTCCTCTCCTCCTTCCTCTTGGGAGTTCAGACTTTATATTATGCCTCTTTCCATTGTGCCAGGGAGTCATGCTCAAGGGACAAGTTAAAGACAGGGCAACAGGGTTTTCAGGGGGAATGCGATCAAGTGTCCAGGGAGCCAGCTCAGAAAACGAGTGCCCACGTGCTCATAGAACTTGAGTGCCACCGCTGTGGACTACAGCATTCAGGGGCAAGTTTGTACATAAGGTGCGATTTGAGTTGGGCCTCAGTGAATGGGCAGAGGTTGACAAACTGATGAAAAGCAAGCTGAAGGGTGTTCTAGAAAAGGAACACAGAATTCTTAAAGACAGGAAGAGAGGGGAAGACTGTGATGTGCCAGGCCTAGTGCTGAGAACTTCACATGTACGACCTTATTTAAGACTCATGGGACTGAGTTATCCCCACTTTACATGGGGGAGGGGCAAAGGTTCAGAAGGGGCAAGCAATCGGCTCAAGGATGCAGAGACAGTAAGTGATGGCATGGAGACTCAAATGGCGGTTTGTCGGAGATACTGCATGCTGAAAATGGGGGAGGGCGTCGTGGTATGTGGCCAAGTCTGTCTGAGTGGGTGAGTTTGGAGAGGGAAGAAGAGGTAGCCAGATTAAAAAGGCATGTTTGAGTATGGAAGTTCCTCAGAAAATTAAAAATAGAACTACCTTATGACCCAGAAGTTGCACTACTAGACATTTATCTAAAGGATACATAAATGCTGATTTGGAGGGGCACATGTACCCTAATGTTCACAGCAGCACTATCGACCATAGCCAAAGTATGGAAAGAGCCCAAATGTCCATCAACTGATGAATGGATACAGAAGATGTGATTGATATATATATATAATATATATTATTATATATTATAATTATATTATTATAATTATTATATTATATTATTATTATTATATTATATATTATATATATATAATTGAATACTACTCGGCAGTCACAGAGAATGAAATCTGGCCATTTGCAGTGATGTGGCTGGAACTAGAATGTATTATGCTAAGTGAAATAAGTCAGAGAAAGACAAATATCATATGACTTCACTCATATGTGGAGTTTAAGAAACAAAACAAATGAACACAGGGGAAGGGAAGGAAAAATAAGATAAAAACAAGAGGGTGACAAACCATAAGAGACTCTTAAATACAGAGAACAAACTGAGGGCTGCTGGTGGGGTGTTGGGTGGGGGGATGGGCTACATGGGTGATGGGCATTAAGGAGGGTACTTGTTCAGATGAGCACTGGGTGTTATACGTAAGTTAGGAATCACTAAATTCTATTCCTGAAATCATTGTTACACTATATGTTAACTAACTTGGATTTTTTAAAAGGCATGTTTGGGCTAGACTGTGGATGCCAATGCACCTCCAGATGTCGAACTTCACCTTAGGGGCCACAGCGAGTTATAGAGTTTTGAGTGAGATGGTGAGTGTGTCTTAAACTACAGAGAGCCAAGAGTTAGCAGGGCTGACCGGAGCCTTGAGTAAGTTATTTAATCCACAGCCGGCCAAATGAGGAAATTGATTTTACCTTTCCTAAATTATCCTTACTGGGGATCAAACTCAACACCTCAATCTTTCTTGGAAAAGAAATTTATAAGCATCAGCACCCGCAGAATTAGCATTCTCATTGCAGTGTTTTTCTGTGGGGACATCCACGGAAACCACAGAACACCTACTATGCACCGGACCCGGGAGGCTGTGAGCTGCAGAGGAAGAGTGAAAGAGAATTCTCTCCCTTCTCCTTTTCCTCCCTTTGGTGAGCCTTTGGCGACCAAGCCGGAACGGACTCATCAAATGCCTCCCATTATCTCCCAGCCATCTTTTCGCTGAGCTGAAAATGCACAGAATTACCTTAACATTCCCAGCTGGGTCTTATTTTCCAAGCCGCTTTCATCCCTTGTCTTGCTTTCCTTTGAACTACATCCAATTTATCACATTTTTTCTTTTCTTTCTGGAAACATGATGCTCAAAATTGAACACAGCCACCCAATTAAGTCTTAACCACGGCCAACTAGGTGGCTGGCTTGTTTAACATGGTGAAATCTTATTAATAGGTAGATGGGGGGGGGTGAGAATGTACCTGGACCATTTGGGTCTCTCTTCCTTCCTTCCTTCCTTCCTTCCTTCCTTCCTTCCTTCCTTCCTTCCTTCCTTCCTTCTTTCCTTCCTTCCTTCCTTTCTTTCTTCTTTCCTTCCTTCCTTCCTTCCCTCCTTCCCTCCTTCCTTCCTTCCTCTCTCTCTTTCTTTTTGAAGCAGTACATGCAGAAGTGGGCAGCAGAAACTAACACGACATCAAGCTGCCTTAGAAGCATTCTTGCTTAATTTCTTTGGCATGTTTTATTTGGAAGGGTTTTACATTCACTTATTTTATTACCTTGACATTTTTATACCCCCGGTAACAATTTTTTTTTTTTTTTTATAAGTTAAGCTTTTACTTAGGTACAGTGTAAAGCTGTTCTCGAGATGAAAGCTGTTATCTGATTCAGGGCTTAATGTTGAAAAGTTCTCAAGCTGGTGAATCTAAAGACATTTCCTGCATAATTGTGTACTTAGAATTCAGTGGCAGCGTAAAAGAGAGAGAGAGCTTCATGTTCTGGAATTACGAAAAAAGACAATTTATTTTTAAGTGAACTGGGAGGGAAGGGGGAAAAAAAAGACTGTGACGGAAGATGTTTAGCTGAGTTACTGAAATACCATCTGGAGGCTTGGCCGGAAAAGCAGAGAAACCCTAGAAGGAACAAGATGTGGGGCAGCTATGCCGAGGAAGGACCGGCATCCCTGGGAAGATGAAGCCTCAACCAGTGATGTGATCTGTTGAGTCGAGGTGGGGGAGCTCCTTCGCCCTTAGACAGAGAAGACAGAACTCATTTCTGTTTCTTCAAATTGTGGCGTAGCGCACAGGACACAAAATTTACCGTTTGTAAGTGTACGCAGCTCAATGGTTTCCAATAGATCTTTCATCCTCTTCCCCAAGTGAAGCTCTGTATCCATTAGATGCCTCTTCCTCCTTCTTCTCCCTTGTCCCTGGTAACCACCATTCTTCAGGTACTTTGAAGAGTTGGTTTTTAAAAAGTAGAAGGACAGGGTGTCTGGGTGGTTCAGTTGGTTGAGCATCAGACTCTGGGTTTCTGCTCATGTCATGATCTCGAAGTTTGTGAGTTCAAGCCCTGCATGGGGCTCTCTGTTGACAGCGCAGAGACTGCTTGGGATTCTCTCTCTCTCTGTCCTTCCCATCTCTCTCTCTTTCTCAAAATAAATAAACTTAAAAAAAATAGGAGGAGGAGAAGGGTGCCTCTGTCCGGCCTCAAGTAATCACACCAATTTTATGAAACATGGCCAAAGCAGTCCTGCTTTACCATTTCCTCCAGCCTGGGGGCCATGTCCTGTCCTCTGTGGCAGCTGTGGTGTTCTAGCCCTGTCTGTCTGTCAGTCTGTCAACTAGACTGTGATCTCCACGAGAGCAGGAAGCCTGGAGGGCACCCCTACGGGGCTCAGGACCGGATGATGGCAGCTGACTCATCCTTGCGACTACTGTCCAGGGCACCACGATCAACGCTTTACATCTCTTCTCTCCCAGCAATGCTGCAGAGGAGGTGATGCTAAACCCATTTTAGAGACGAAGAAAAGGAACATCAATTCAAGTAATTTTCTCAAGGGCAAGAGGTGGAACCCAGGTTTCAATAAAGTCCATCTCTTTACCATGTTTCAAAACTCTTCCTCCCCAAGGGGGTCTTCATCAGCATCTTCTACGGGAAGAGGGGACTTACTTCTGCTACAGAGGCCACTGGGTAGCAGAAATCTACATCCTTACTGACACTGTGTTTCTGGGAACACTAGGTTTACAGCACGGAGGCGAACGTTTCTTAAAAACGAAAAAAAAATAACAGTTGTGGGTCAGGGCCACACGGCTCTTGTTTTGTCTAATGAGTTTGGAAATACTGCATTCAACACAGTTAAAGAGAAACGTCCTTGCAAAACGTCTCATAGTCTGGATTCTTTGTTCAGTCTGCAAACTTATCTTTTGTCTTTTGATAACAATGTGTCTATCCAGTCCTCTGTAGGAAAACTCTAGCAAATGCCAGGGGCGATATTCAAAATGTTTCATGACGTGCTGCAGCCTCAGGATGCTTGGATTGGGAAGGAGCTTTTGTCTGTCTGATGGAATCCCCTACCTAACCTGTAAGTAAACAGAGGTCGGCACACCTGGAGATTGCCAGTGGGGGGCAGTCTGCTAGACTCTGTTACATTTTGAGCCGAGGCAACATCTCATTACAAGGAGCACTGGACAGGAGCCAGAGGGTCTGGGCTGTGCCTGGGGTGCATGGTGACCAGTGTGCACCCCTCGTTGGGCCTCAGAGCCAGTTTCTAGAGGAGGGGTGGGCTAGGTTATCAAAATTCTCCTCTCCCTGTAACATCTCACACCCCCATCTTCTGGGCAGCGCTTAGATTTGCTGATTCCGTTTTAGTAAATAGCCACACTTCGTTCACCCTCAACGGCCCCGCTCAAGTAAAAACAATATATGCTTCTCCCCTACCTGTCAGGTGATGCTGCTACAAAGATAAAGCCTTTTGAATTCCACGTCTGTCGGAGTCTCTTCCACGCTTGATGCAAAGCCAGGGGTGGAGTGGGGGAATGCATCTTTAATATTTATTAAAGGGTTCCAAATCTCTGTAATCTTCCATCTTTGATCCTGTTAAATATTCTGAACTCCTTTTCTATTTAAACATGTTTGACTGGTCTAATCAGGGGCTGATGTGCTTTCCCGGTTCTGTGTGTATCTTCTGCAGGGAACGTGGAGAGGCTTCTGGGTGATGTTTAACGCCCGCGTCAGTTCCATTTCTACTTCGTCCAAGTCGAGGCAATTTAACCCGGAAAACCCACCACTGTGATGAGTGCTCATGAAATGACCACAGAGGAGTCAAAGCCATTTATTTGAAGGTGTTCATCATCATGTTATATACAAGGGATCAAAATTAGAGGTATACTTCCGGGATCACACAAAGTGCCTGTTTCAGTACATTACATTAGAATGATAATTTTAGGGGCGGCGGGTGGCTCAGTTGGTTGAGCGTCTGACTTCAGCTCGGGCCATGATCTCATAGTTTGTGAGTTCGAGTCCTGAATCAGGCTCTGTGCTAATAGTGCAGAGCCTGCTTCAGATCTGCTGTCCCTCTCTCTCTTTGCCCCTCTCCCCCTCTCAAAAATAAATGAAAACATTAAAAGAAAAAAAAAAAAGAATGATGGGGCACCTGGGTGGCTCAGTGGATTGAGCGTTTGACTTCAGCTCAGGACATGACCTCACTGCTCATGACTTCGAGCCCCGCGTCGGGCTCTGTGCTAACAGCTCAGAGCCTGGAACCTGCTTCGGATTCTGTGTGTCTCTCTCTCTGCTCTTCCTCTGCTCGCACTCTGTCTCTGTCTCTCTCTCTCTAAAAAATAAATAAACATTTTAAAAAATGATAATTTTATGTAGTTATTGAAATTTTAGTCCTGAATATGACATTTCAGGAAACTCTATGGTTAGATGGCTATAAGAACATAAATTCCACAATGCTTACACAAAAGTTTGACGGGGGAGTGTGGACAAATAATCATGGTTGACTGATGATGGGTGATGGGGTTATGGGATTATGGAAGACATTTTTTTTCTGGCACTTTCTGTTATTTTAGTTGCAACATTGTTTATACAGTATATAAGGCATGAGAAATCATATGCTATACATAGTAGAATAAGTATTGACTTTAGAATTGGACAAATCTATATTTAGGTCCAGATTTTTCTTACTTCTTTATGTAGGATTTTGGGGCAATCTCTTATCCTTACAGAGCTCGGTGTGTGGTAAGTGAGTTCTTTTTTCTCTTCCTAAAAATTAAATCAAACCAAACCAACAAAGCTGCTATTTATTGTAAAAATACCTAATGTTATAATAAGCCGCAGAGTTTGCCCTTTGCCCATTCCTGACGCTCTATATTTTATAAAGCTACCCTATCGTAGAAATAGTAGGTGACATGACAGCATCATAGAACAGCTTCTCCACATCCTAGCTCGGTGACCTTGGCCAAGGGGCCCTTCTGAGCTGTAGTTTTCTCATCTGTTTTGGTTTGACCTGGTTAATAAGCAAGAATCCTGTTTTTCTTCCCCAAGTCCAGAACCAACTAAGAAAGAGACACCTCAGACAGAAAGATGGAGATCAGAATATTACTTTTATTCCTTTAATGCTGTTTGGAGAAGGTGACAGGGATGCATTAGCAGCTACTGGTTTTCTAATCCTGATCCCCCCTCACCCCCAGCCACAGGGCACCTGCCTCGGTGGGTAGCAGGCCCCTCAAAGCTCCCAGGAAGGGACCGCAGTCTCCCAGTAGGCGACAGATACCAAGAAAAACAAGACTTGCAGATCTGTTTCCATCTTCCAAATATATTCTTGAAAATTCCGTGGGGTTATGCACGTTGTATTTTACACAGTAACTGGCGTATAATTAGTGCTTAATAAATAGACTCTGCTCCTGTTCCTCCACCAGCTTCCCAGGTCAAAGGCCCTCCTGGATGTGTGTGGAAGAATTGCCTGATTGCTCTATCGGCAATAATGCAGCAGGGGCTCAGGAATGTGGCTTCTGACACCAGATGGTCTAGATTCGAACCCTGGCCTCACCACCTCCTGGTTAAATGATGAGCCTGGGCTGTTTACTTAAGTTCTGTGTGTCTCGGTCTCCCTCTCTGTAAAATGGGCATGGGGCAGCAATTTCACTCTGAGCCCTTATGAGGATTAAACAAACCGATAGTTGTATAGCGCTTAGAGCAGTCCCTGACCCATAGTAAAAATGTTTGCTAACTATAAATAAGTAATGAGGACCTAGACGTTTACTATAGGGCCTCTCTGTTCCACAGATCAGTGGCAAAATGATGACATCCCTTTATTTTTTATTTATTTTTTTTATTTTTATTTATTTCTAGGAGAGAGAGAGACAGCGTGAGCAGGGGAGGGTCAGAGAGAGACGGAGTCACAGACTCTGAAACAGGCTCCAGGCTCCGAGCTGGCAGTCAGCACAGAGCCCGACGCGGGGCTCGAACCCACGAACCACGAGATCATGACCTAAGCGAAAGTCGGACGCTTAACTGACTAAGCCACCCAGGCGCCCCAAAAATGATGACATCCCTAACCGTCTGCATTAATAGTGTAGTTGAGTTGAGTTGCCATCCCTCTGAAATCCTTTCTGTACTTCTCATCTCCACCCCCATCCTTTCACTTTTTGGTCAGAAAAAAAAAAAATGACCCTGCACTTGGCAGTGCAAACGATTCTGCATTAACCTGCCTTCCATGGTGGGTGCAGAGGTGTAGACATTGGGACCACAGACTTCTTTCTCCCTCCTACCACCACCCTACATTTCTTGGTTAAATTCCCAGTAAGATGAGGATTATTTATAATTTGGCCCTAACTGCAGCCCAGCAGGAGAACATGTTAATGAGTTCATTAATTAATTAGCTTGCATTTGCATAGTGCTTTAGCGTTTGCAAAGCTCTTTCAGATTCATTATTTCATTTTACATCNNNNGGGCGGTGGTTATCTAGATTTTCAGACAAGACTGGAGCTCAGTCAGGTTAACTGGTCAGACCCAGAGAACGAGTTCAATGGCAACACTTGGGATCAGTCATTTTAGGCAGGGACTGTGGAGCCTTACGGGCTCTCCCTTAAATCTAAGCTCCAATCTCTGTTACCTGTGTGATCCTAATCAAGTTACTCAGCCTCTGTGATCATTCGTTTCCTCAACTGTAAAACGAAGTTAAAGAATAGTATCCACTTCATTAGGACTAATAGGAATATTAACCAAGATAATACACAGAAAGCACACACTGTAACCGCTTGGTCAGTGGGAAGGCCATTATTATAAAAAATGACAATAACCTTCCACTAAGCATAACAAGGTATGGGTTACCGGAAGCATCGCATGCAAAGTGTATTGCAAGAAGCAGGAGTAGATCGGATCCACTTCACGCACTGGAGAATTAGGGAAGTCTTCTCTGAAGCATGGGGGTTGAACCTGGACAGGGGAATATACGTTTTTCCAAGCAGAGAAAAATGAAGGACAATTCCAGGGAGCAAAACGGATTGATCCAAACCACAGTGGGGTGAACATGTATGCTGTCTTTAGGGAAAGGATAGCAACCTCGTTAGGTGTTGGCTACCTAGTGGTGCAGTTGATGATGAGTCATACAGGTATATCACAGAATATCTAAGGGCTGTGGCTACTGTTGGGTTGTGGGCATAGTGACAGCATAACATGCCTCGTGCTGGAGATAACAGTTGGGAGCTGGGCACGGAGATGGTGTAAAGTACCTAGTGGCTGAGGTGTTCCTGGGAGTGTGGTAGTGTAGTGATGGCATGGCATATGCCTAGTGGTCAGGATAGTGGTGGGTGTGTGGGCATGGGGACGGCTGCACTCTAGTGATGAGAAGAGCCAGAATAGCAAGGATTAAATTATGAAGGTCTTGGAACCCAGGCAGTGGGTCTGTATTTTTACAGAAAATCATATGAATGATGCTTGCCTATTTTTCGTTAAGAAGATGAAATGATTTTATCTGATCCATGTCACAGAAAGATTACACTGATTGTAAGAGCATGGGACGGATTGAAGACGAATCTTTCTATCATAGAAGCAATATCCAGGCTTATCCCAGAATATCTTTTTAAAGAAAAACATGTGCTTTTTTTTCCCACTTCTAAATTTTACTCTGTATTTTCTGAAGATCTGTTTGATATCTAAGCCTGTAGGGTAAGGAAGGTCTGCAAGTGCAGGCTTGAGAACACACAGTATCTTTCTATCCCCAAAAGGTTGAATTCATAAATTCATAGAAATTAAGTTAGCACGGGGCCTCTGGGACCTCTACTTCCAAATTTTCATGGACCAACTTGGGTAACAATCGTCTTCACGCATTTCCTCCAGGCTGACTCGTGAATTGGAAGTTCTGGCGTATCTGAGGGAGTAATCTGGCTACTCGGGGGCAAATCACTTACAATCACCAGCTGTTAGATACGTGAAAGCATCAGAGCCTGGACAGCCCAACGTCTCCTACAGTATAGAGTGGTACCCAGCCAAGTCTCCTACAGTATAGAGTGGTACCCAGCCAAGTAAGTTTGGAACATGGTACATATTAAATCCCCAACACGTCCCACGCCCAATGGACACGGGTGCACACATGGGCACAAACACGTGCGCACGCACACACACCCTTTTATATTTTGGCCAGTCACGATTCACATTAAATACTCTGCAGAAAAAAACAACAAAACCCGAGCTCAATGTTTCCCAAACTTAACTGGCCATAGAAACAACGTATATATATATTTTAACAGCATACCTTTGACATCCCACTTTGGGGTTCTGATCAATCCAGTCTTCTGGTAATCGGGGTAGGCTCAGTGAGTTTGCTGGAGCTACAAAGCCAGTTACTGCTAGAGCTCTGAATATCCTCCTTTTTGTAAAACGATGCCAAGTTCTGAGTCTTCTGGCCCAAGTTTCCATTATAAAAATATATTTGGGAGAATATTGGGACACACAAGAGCACAGCTAATCTATCAGTTATGACTATATGTGTCGCTGGAGAGTTTTTCTCTCTCTAAGTAGCTGATCTGCACTGGGACTCTCTTGTTATAAAATGTCTTGAGGAGTGAGGGCTTTATTTCTGTCACATCTGTTTCTTGCCATTTGTAGTTTCTGCTTTATCCAAACAAATTATCCTTTCAGAGGCTGAACTACTCATCTGAAATTTTTTTTTGGGGGGGGGGAGTACTATGTGGTTTAATTGTATTTTAATAAAATCCATGGGAGGAGCTCAAAGGATATTTTATCTTTTATGGAAACAAAAGCATAAAGGGAAAGCCACCATCTTCTCTACTCCCCAGCACACTGCAATGACCCAACTCAGACACCAGTGGTTTGCGAGAGACAGGCTTGATGTTAACTAGTCCCATTTCTTCTTGGACATAAAGGAAGACAATCCCCAACCTGTGAAGTTAATTCAGGATCCTGTGATTTGGCTCTTGCCAAGCGGATGTGGGATTGAAGTGACTGTATTCAACTTCCATTCTTGGTTGTAAAATCTCCTGTGCAATTTTCCTTTCTCCCTCTCCCTTTTCCTGGTGACTATGACATTCCTTGTTTTGATGATGGGGACACTCCTGAATGGAAGTTCCTGAGTCACCACTGGAAGGGAAGCACCAAGGTCCTGTGGTCAACAAAGTAACAGACCCTTGCAGTATGAAACCACACATATTCCAGGATCTATCACTTACTGCAGCCTAGCTTAGCCTTTTCTAACACAAGCAGCATCCCGTTGACTTTAATTTTCCCTAATGTATTTGAGTATTGCCTACTGGAAGGAAGTATGTATTCCTTGAACTAAAAGCACTCGTACAGCATCTCAGAAAGAGTCTTAAATCTCTTTTCTCCTTTGAGCCTCCCAACACCCCATGGGGAAACATGGTCTTCATCATACCCAACTGATAGGTGCAGCAAGTGTGGCTTGAAGATTGTCCAAAAGAACTAAGGAGGTCAGTGTCTCATTCGAAATCCAAATGCAGGCTTTGTGTCTCTAACTCCAATGTTCTCTCACCACACTCCTGCATACTAATACGGAATCAGGAGGGTGGCAAAGCCAGCCCCAGACATCCAAAATGGCTCATTGCAAATTATCTGTATTCTTGAAGCCAGGGGGAATTTAATTAGCAAAACCTTAGAGCCAGTGGCATTTCCAAGCTAAGAAAAACACAGTTCTTCTAGCTATTTTCTTCTATTATATCACTTTCCCTGCTAGTTATACATCATTTTCCTATATTGCTAGGGTTTACTCTAGGGATTTTAAGTGTTATTTTGCCTTATTTAGAGACTAATACAAATTTGTGCTTTTCCAAATCCTCAAAATGCGAGGACCTTCGAATACTTAGAATTCCCTTTACTCATTTCATTCTTTTATGTTATTTCATTGTGCATTCTCACTTTACAAATATTAAGGCTAAAGAGGAATCATCATTATTATTATTGTTATTGTTTTATACAGTCAATATTTATGTAGATTTAACTCCTCTCTTCTTGCATCTGATTTAGCTGATATACTTTTTTTAGCCCAAAACATATTTTTCAGTATTTCCCGTAGTGAAGATCTACTGTTGATGAATTACTTATATTTTATTTGTCTGCAGTTGTCTTTATTTGCTTTCACCTTTCTCACTGGATATAGAATTTTAGATGGATAGTTACTCTCCGTCTTTGAAGACATTCCATTCTCTACTGTTCTCAATTACTTCTGTTCAGAGGTCAGCTGTCTTTCTTACTGCCACCCCTTTGAAGATACTATACATTTCCCCCTTCTGGTTGCTTTTATGCTTTCCTACTTTTCTTTGGATTTCTTGTCTATATGTGATTTTCCTTGGGTTTATACTGATGCACTTTGTAGTGCTTCTAGAATCTGGGGCTTCATGTCATTCATCAGTTTGGGAAAGTGCTTGGTCATAATTCAAATATTATTTCTGTCTATTCTGTCTCTTCCACATCTGGCGCCCCAACCATATATACTTGGTGAGACGTTCTCAGGACATCTCATTGTATCTTATTCTATTTTCTATACTTTCTTTTGTTTCATCTCTTGGTGCCTTACACCAGATATTTTCTTTTGTCTTATCTTCCAGTGTATTAATCTTCTCTCGTGTTCTCTCTAATCTTCTGTTTTCCACGTACCGTGTTCTAATTTCAGCAATTGTGTTTTTCCTTTCTAGAATTTCCATTTGATTCCTTTTTATGGCTTCTTACCCTCTGCTGAAATTATTCATCTTGGCATCACATTTCTTCAACATATTGATCCTCTGGAGAGGATCTACATTTGCCTCTGACAGATTAAGAACAGATTTTTTAAATCAAATCAGAGATTGAGCAACTAAAGCTGGTTTTAGCCTTTTAAAGAGCTACATGTTGTGTGTTTTTTTTAATAGATGTTATTTTTAGAGCAGTTTTAGGCTCATGGCAAAATTGAGGGAAAGGCACAGAGATTTCTCATATCCTTCCCACTTTTGGCTCACATGCATAGCTCCCCCCCCCGTCATCAGTACCCCCACCAGACTGCTATGTTTGTTGCAACTGATGACCCTATATTGACATATAATCACTCCCCAAAACCACAGTCTACATTACGGTTCACTCTTGTACATTTCGTAGGTTTTTGACAAAGGCATAATGATATGTACCCATCGTTATAACTTCATAGAGTGAATTCATTGCCTTTAAGGTCTTTAGTTCTTGCTTGTTTTTCCCGTTGGGATAGTGTCTTTCAAAAGTCCCAAGAGAAAGCTCTTTCTTCGCAGGCCCTGAGCTCCAATATTAGTTTTTCCAACCTAATAAGATCACTCTGTTCGGCTTCTTGGCCTCCAGACCAGCACTTCATGATTAGCTTCTGAGCTGCTCAGATACCCATTTAAAATCATCAAATGTGGGGGCTCCTGGGTGCCTCCATAAGTTGAGTGTCCGACTCTTGATTTTGGCTTAGGTCATGAACGCAGGGTTGTGGGATAGGCCCCGCATCGGGCTCCATGCTGAGCATGGAGCCTGCTTAAGATGCTCTCTTTCTCTCCCTGTGCCCCTCCCCTGCTCGCACTCTCTCTTTAAATTAATAAAATAAAATAAAAGAAAACAAAACAAAACAATATATCAAATCATCAAATATCTCTAGGAGGAAAGCAGCATCAAACATCAGGCTCAGCCTTCTGGACTTTCTTCTCTAAGTCTTAGCCTTTCAAGTCTTGGTAGTTTTCAGCTGTCCTCAAAATGACTATTGTTTTTATAACTGATCAAATTGGTATGATTTTTAAGTTATTTTTTAGAAGACTATTGGTCTAAAACAGACCAATTCAATAACAAAATTCCCTTCTGGTTATTCTGGTAAATCACTTTCTGGTAAATCTTTTTTTTCTTTTTCNATGTGTAGATAGCTTTGGGTAGTAATGACATCTTAACTATATTTAACCTTCCTATCCATGAGCATGGAATGTTTTTCCATTTCTTTGTGTCTTCTTCAATTTCCTTCATAAGTTTTCTATAGTTTTCATCATACAGATCTCTTGTATTCTTGGAACACGACAGGGATGTCCACTCTCACCACTGCTGTTTAACATAGTGCTGGAAGCCCTAGCATCAGCCATCAGACAACAAAAGGAAATCAAAGGCATCAGAATTGGCAAAGAGGAAGTCAAACTTTCACTCTTCGCAGATGACATGATACTCTACATCGAAAACCCGAGAGACTCCACCAGAAGCCTATTAGAACTGATCCAAGAATTCAGCCAAGTTGCAGGGTACAAAGTCAACGTACAGAAATCGGTTGCATTTTTATACACCAACAATGAAGCAACAGAAAGAGAAATCAAGAAACTGATCCCATTCACAATTGCACAAAAAACCATAAAATACCTCGGAATAAACCTAATCTGGTAAATCTTTAGGTTCCTTTCATTCTTTTTTTTTTTTTTCAGAGTCTCAGAGTTGCATTTAAATGTAAATATGCATTGTCACACAGAATTGGGCAGTTATGGCCCCAGGATAGAATTTCTGAGGATTAGTATAATTAAGGAAATGTATCTGGCCCTTAAAACTGTAAGAATGTAACATGATTCTAAAATTGGTTCAGATAAAAAAAATAAAAATGCTTCAGATCTGGAAGTGTCAGATGAACTTGGGGATACGAAAGAGAGACTCAGAAGCTCAGCTTTGGATCAGTATTGTTCTAACCCCATCTGGTACACGTTCTTTCATTCTCCACTTAGAAACCACCCCCTCCTCCATCAAGGGAAGTCAGAACTGCCTTTTCACCTGGTAATGGAAATGGGAAACATTCATTAAGATACACATCATGCTAGAATTTGAAGCTATGGGGATGGACTAAAGGGAAGGTTGGCTTTGCCTTGATTGGTGCTTCTCAGGCAGAAATTAAAGAGAATCAAATGAGCCATTTTAGTGCAAATAAATGGTACCACTTTCATAACAGTAGCAAATGCTAAGGAAATAAAGCCTAGTCTACAGGATCTCTGAGAAAATCAGCTTTAGCTACTTTTTTCACAACTTTCATCCAATGCTAGCATAGTTCTTGACACATGGTAGGCGCTCATCAAGTATTTTTTGCAAGGAACAATGCTTGAAACACAGAACCCTATGGGGCGCCTGGGTGNTATACACATATATATGTGTATATATATATATTAATATATATATATATTTCCTTTATTAAAGCTATAGCTGGGAACTCTATATATTATCAGTTCAACTCTCTTATTTTACAAATAGGGAAACTGTAGTTCATATTTTCTAGGTCACTGCTGAAAGCAGATTATAATTTAACAAGCAACAGAACCTAAAAAAAATTCCTTGTGATTTAGGCTTTGTTACATAGTTACAAATGTAAAAATAGGTGCACAATACTATGGATATATAATATACAGAAATACAAGCACACTATTATGCAAATAATTTTACCTAAGAACCTGGATAGGAGACACTTGGGAGTTACTGAAGGAAACTTTGAGAAAATCACTCAGGAGCAGAGCAAGCTACATGCTATACTGTGTGCTTTGGTGTCCAGGAAACATTACAAGAGCAGACTCTTCCCTGTTTTTGTTTGTTTGTTTGTGGTTTTTTTTTGTTTTGTTTTTGTTTTTGCAGTGGATTTGAGTATGTTGGCTAAAGGGATTTAGTACAGGCAAACCCTGCATTTTCCTATTAGATGGTTGCCTTCTCCTGTTTTGATAAAATTGTCTATCTCTACCTTTTAAGGAAGAATCATCTGCTATCAATGTTTGGCTGCTGTCATTTAAAAGCATGGAAATTTGGGCTTAAAAGAGAACACTATATTTAAGTCAAACGTCAAATCTAATTTTTGAAATGGAAACCCCTACTTCTGTCTGAGGTAATTATCAAAATGCGGATCTGAACAAAGTAATTTTGTTTCAGCCAGAGCCCTTTAAGTTTGGAACTGGAAGCGGCTTGAGACTGAATGTTTCTTTTTCTTTATTACATCCTCTAAGGAGAAAAAAATAAAACCCCTCATTTTTAATTTGTATCAAATGATACTTTGCCGACATGTTATCTGCTAAAATCAATGCAGCACCCTAGCTAATTTGGAGTAGAGTTGTTTTTGCCACAATTTAGGACCTAGCTTGGGAATTAGCTATTCAGCAAGCCTGCATTAAAATTAATTTGATAAAGTATACATTAACATCCTTGACACTTCTCTGAGCATAGATTTTAATAGATCAGTGCATGGGGGGCTCAGCCAATAAAATAAAAACCTCTCTGAGATGGATAGAGAAATTCACCATCTCACCCTCCCACACTGCAGGACTAAACCCTTCAGCTATCAGCACAGTACATCAAATTTAAGAGTCTTTAAATATTAAATATCAGTGTGCACCATGGAATGTAATAAACCCACTTTTCAAATAATGTTTCATTCCCCGACATCAAAATGTGTGAGGAGTTTTCTTTTAAATATACTGTGGAAGTTAATTAAGTTCACTCAAGTTTATTGCACGGATTCACTAAGACTACATTGGGATATTTACGACCCACCCAGAATGCAACTCAGGGAAACTTTTGATATGTTGATAAGTGATAAGGATGTCATTTGAGGTTTATTTTTTAATAATAATTTAATTGTCATTGTAAAATGCCTCATAGTTAGGACAGATTAAATTGCCGCCAAAACCATTACTAAAATTCATAACCTCTATAAATGTAAAGTGTTTGCTGCTATGTCATAAATAACAGCACTTGTTCCAGGAAAATGAGGTGCCTGAAATAAATTAAGAAAACCCAAACATATAAATGCATTAGATTGCAACAGTTTCTGGTTGCTGATGGGAACACAGCTGAGTGGGGAGGTGGATTCTTTTACTGAGCAAGGGTTACTTATGATCTCAATAAATCTTGGATGCTGAAGGGTTTCTACAGTGTTTTGGGGTTTTTCGTTTCGTTTCGTTTTGTTTGTTTTGTTTTGTTTCTACCTTCTTGGCACTTTTGGATGGCGCTGCCTGTCCTGACTGGGGAGGAACAGGAGAGTCTGGGAACTTGAGAAGAAGTGAGATCATGAGCAAGGTGACCTTGTTCAGTTTGCCTGGTCTTCTTGAGTTTCATGTTTCTCGTCTGCAGAATGGGATCATGGTTTCCAATGGTTTTGAGGGCAGAGAGCCAAACTGGGTTTCCCCATGGGGTTCTTTCCTGTCCTAACATCCACTATACTTAGGTGATGGTCAGCTTCCTTGGGAAGCATTTTCTGATTTCTCAAGTAGGATTGGGCCTTCTCTGTCTGCCATTCATCTAATGCCACGTATCCTGTGGCTGTTACTGTATGCTCGAGACTGGTGTTGTTCATCAGGGAAGGAGACATTCAAGGTCAGAATCTGTGCTGTTCATCTTTGCATCTCCTGTGCCCAGAATATGACCGGACATATAGTGGATGCCTAACAGACCTCAATGGGATAAATATATGAATCTATCATTTGGATTTGAAAAAGAATGTTTTCATTGGCTTAAGGGGAATGCACAGGTTATATGAAAGAAACTGTCACTTTTTAACTTCACCTTTTTGGTATTTGGCAATTTGGTGTCTGGGGCAAGTTTGGCTTGGTGTGGAATGGGTTGCTTTTAGGAATAGCTGGGATAGAAGACTGAAGAAGAGCGGCTGCTTTTATCCATAGAACTAGCATCTGTCTTCGACATATTGAACTGATAAACAAGGCAGCTGCCACGGAACTCACCCGGAGAAGTAAACATGGAGGCCATATGTAATTCATTGTCTGTGTTAATGAGAAATGTTTTAAAAAATTATAAAAGAGGCAGAATGGGTTTCTGACGGCTGTAGGACGGGTCAGTAGATATATTTGGTATTCAGCCTGGCTAAGAGGCATAGCCTGGGCTGATTTCTGTTCTTGAAAGGAAAGGACTCTAGGGTTTTCCACAGTGGGAAGGAAAACCAACATTGGATTGGGAGCTACAAGATTTGGATTCTGGTCCTGACTGAGCGTGTCTTGCTCTCTTCCTGGCTTTAGGTAAATCCCATTTTCTGTCTTGGCCTCAGTCTCCTCACCTGGGAGATGAAGGGAAGCTGTGATGATCCATATGTTCCCCCTCCTTCCCACGTAGACCACACCTAACATCTGGATGGCCAGATGGCTACAGGGTTGGAGGTGTTCTCAGGTCAGGGACATGAGGGGCTACAGTCCCAGTTCTGGGAACACTGACTACGGGGCCATCACTTTTGGGAAGTGGGGATGACCCAGCATTTCTACTTCCTCATAGCTCAGTTCTCATTGTCCTTTTGAAGGCAGAGCCAAATAAGTGGATGGTTATAATCTTACAAGACACTCATGATAAAAGGGGACTGAGCAAGAAATGAGGAGCTTTAACTTCCTGGCCCTTCCAGCCAATTAGAGAACATACCCTCCAAGTTGGTGTCCCCACTGCGTTTAACAACCCAGCAGGAGACAGCCTTGAGGAGAGTTCACAATTCTTCCCTCCAACATGAACTGAAACCGAAGATACCTTATTAGTGGGTTGAAAACCTAGGGACAGTAACCAAGGAAAAATAACAAAGTGGTAAAAGTTCTTTCCTGTTTAATAGATGTTTGTGTTAGTATTGTAAATTAATGTAAGTGTCACTTTAAAAGAGAATGCAGAATAAAACCCTAATAAAGTTGGATAGCACCACAGGGGTGGTGAGTAAATGGAGAGAGTATCTGATTAGGTTTCAAAACGTTGCTTTTTAATTCGTGGGACCGCTCTCTTCTCCAGTTTATTAACCGTTTTGGTTCAGAGTGAGTTTCTTGGGCTAACAGGGGTTTTATCTCACTTCTAAATCCACATTCGCTAGCAGATCACAGGTTACGGTTTAACATTTGTCTACGTACTGTTTTTGCAAGTGTTTTGAATTCCTCATCAGTTCTATTGAGGATATCAAGTGGAAGGTTTGGCCAAAAATGACCCGCAGAGAATCTGAAATCTAGGGAGGTTTCTTTGGTTTTTATCCCACCCCCAAAATGAAAGCTGATCCATTCCCTGGTATGTGTCTGTGAGTGCTCGGTGGAGATTGGCCCTCATTCCTATATCTGATCAAACATACCTCCATGAGGCCATGTAACAAATGCTGATTGAATTAGTTTCTACATGGGGCTCCTCGGTGGCTCTGTCGGTAGAGGTCTCACTTGTGATTTTGGCTCAGGTCACGATCTCATGGTTTGTAAGACCGAGCCCCATGTCCGGCTCTGTCCTGACTATATGGGGCCTGCTTCAGATTCTCTCCCTTTCTCTCTCTGCCCTTCCCCTGCTTGTGTGCACTGCTCTCTCTCTCTCTCTCTCTCTCTCTCACACACACACACACACACACACACACACACACACACAATAAATAAATAATCAAACACTTAAACCAAAAAGCATTAGTTTCTACCAGCACTAGGTTTAGAAACATCATTTACTGGGAACTTTCTAATAGCAGAGAGATTCGCACAGACATCTCCCCTTTGGGAATTTGCTAATCCCACCCTTACTTACATCTCATCGGAGTGTCTTAACTACCAGAAGCCTTGAGAAGATTTCTTCCTAACGACTAGAACTCTGCCTGGCAGGAGAGCCAGAATACTGGAAGTCTAGTTCTGACTCATCCATCCACTTAGGCAAGTCCCTTCTTTGCTCTGATCTCCATTTCTCTTATCTGGAGGAGCAGATTCAACTAGATCCAACATGTTTCACCCAACACTGGCCCCATGAGCAATTTCATGGTAAGAAGGCTCTGTGGCTAAGTATGTTTGGAAAAAGACATGAATTATCCCCACCTCAAAGAGATGCACAACCCACCTCAGTATGTTAAAGGCTATGAAAAGTTCTGAAATAAGGAAATCTGTTGAACTTCAAGATATTGGTATTGAAATGATTACAATTTCAGGACTCTGTTTCTGAGAAAAGCCCACTGACATCCTTTAGGTGTTTTGTGAAGCGTTCTTGGGGGGATATTTGACAAGATGATCTCAAAGAGCTCTTCCAACTACTGTTTATTGTTCGTGACTATTTCCCTTTGGCAGGTGAGAAAATTGGAGACTTAAAACAGATAACCAAATCAGGATGACATAAGCCCTTATTTTAGTGTCTTAATAGGAATTCCTTTCCATGACAGCTTTTATCCTACAAACCATAGGGATTTACATGACCCTGTCCAGTCCACGTGGCCACATTTATACTTAAAATTGTACTCCATTGTCTAGGAGGTCCAGGGCTTCCTTCTGGAGGCTTCTTTGGGAAGGCCATCCTGGAAATAGGGTAGGATTAAGGCAAAAATGGCAGCTAGGATTAGGACAGGAAGCAGCCTTTGTGTGTCCCAAGCAGGCATTTCTGACCCCACCTGGTCGAGTTAGGTAGACTTTTGTACACATATCTCTATCATGACTCTCTGTATTTTCTTTATAAATTATATGTTTCAAATGTATATGTTCTTTAGAAATCCTTTCTAAATCAGTGCTCCTAGCCCAGTGTCTGACACACAGTTGGTACTCAGCATCATACTGAGACTGGATGAGTGAATGAGTGAATGCATGCATACATGAATGAATGAATGAATGAATGAATGAATGAATGAAATGCTGATTGAAGCTCTAAAGATTTTAAAGCCATGTCCCCACTGTCCCTGGTCTGTGGGACAGGATTGAAGGAACTTTTTCCAGTGAATCTGAGCCTAACCTGGCTTCTTTTATCTCAATTGCCCACCTGTGGATTTTTCAGTTTTGTTTTTAACTTTACCCAGAGCCATATTTTACCTTGGAGATCTTTTCCATTAACACAGCCCATCGATCCTAAGGACAGACAAGGTCTTTCTTGGCTGTGTCTCCTTCTTTTCTAAAGAAGGATTTGTTTGTGTCTTTAGGTCATTGAAGCCATCCCCAAAATATTTCTGGCGGGGTGAAACTGTGTCAAAAAACACTACGAGGTACCAGAGAAATGGTGCGTAAATAGAGGAGGCAGAAGGTGCTAGAATTCAAACTCAGTCTTGGAGGTCAGGGGAGGATTTATGGAAGAGAGCTAAACAGGGATCCGAGGGATAAGCAGGAGTTAGCGAGAAAGAGCAGAGGTAAGTGGAAGTTTTGCAGATGCAAGGAAGAGCATGTGAAATCCGCACATGAGAGCAAGTGAGCACTTTCGGGGAAGGGGAAAACGTTCTGTTCACCAGAGTTGAGCTCCTACAGGGGACTGTAAGCCTGAGCCTAGAGCAGAGTGAAATGCATGCGGTGCCTGAGCGTATTTGTGGGTAACAGGGAACCTGGAGAGTTCAAGCAGGTATGTGAGGACAACAGATTGATGCTTTAGAAAGCTGGCCAGACCCGCAGTCTGGTTGGGGAGGGGAGAATGGGCGGCGGCAAGATGAAACTCAAGGGGCCTAATTAGGAGCCTGCTACAGCCATTGAAGAAATGATGTGTCATGGGCTGGGCTGGGCAGGGTGTGGCTGGAGGGAATAAAAAACTGTTTGGCTTTGCAGTGTTTTAGGAAGCTGAACCAATCTGATGATTAATTAAAGGTGAGAGATGAGCGAGAGAGATGAATTAAGTATGAGTCCCAGTTTTGCGGCCTGACAACCGGGTGGGAATTGATACCACTCACTGATAGTGGAAAATCAAGACAAGGAGGGAGTTTTTACTGTTGGTGATTTCACGAGCCAGGATCCGAGTCATATATTTTCTTCCTCTTCAACACCATTGTCAGGGACTGTTACTTCTTACTCGTTTAATGAATTTACCAGTCAGTATACATAGCACAATACATAAAAAGGAATTTCGATCCCACAGGTACAAAAGAGCCCATTTATACAACTACGTATCAACTTACAAGTGGATTGGTAGAGGCCGCCCAGTTCAAGCAAAGAATTAGCAATATTTTCAAGCAACTAATGGTTCATCAAGTTTCCTAAGTGAGGCCACTTGCACCTTTGGGCAGTAATATAAACAAAATAATAAAAATACTTTAGAAAGTACTGGTGAGCTATTTGGGTTTTATGTATTTTTGATGAGTTGGAAAAACAGTGAAATAGCTTCTGCTTCAATATGTTACCTCATAACTAAAGAATTGGTTTTAGGGAGGGACTCCTTAAACCAAGTGGGACTGGGTTCTTTGGAATGTATCTCTTTTAGCGTGTGACCGGAAGATTGAAGAGACTTAGGGTGGGAGATTCAAGGCCCTATTGCAGGAATCTGGACTATTTTCTCCTGGAAAAGAGAAGGTAGCAGTAAGCGTTCCTAAACATAGACATGGCTCATGTAGGTAAACATGGCTGAGGTCTGTAGATGGTAAAGTGGAAACACATGAGTCGTAGAGTTGGAAGTGGATGGGCTCTTGCCTCAGACATTCAATAATTGTGTGACCTTGGCAGGTCCTTCAACTACCCTGAGGCCAGTTTCTTCATCTATAAAATGGAGATAATAATTACCTCCACTGCAAAGCTGAATTGGATAATAAAGAGAATGTGACCACTTGTCAACTCCTATAATTTTTTACTTCTGCCTCCCTGATCTAATTCCTATCACCCATCTTCTTCTTTCTGACCTCATTGCAAGCAACCTCATGATATCTTCTATCTATGAGTCAATCCTACCCTAACTGAACCCTTGACCTCTTGTCTTGTTCTCTCCAACCACCAACTATGATGCTCGCAGAATGACCTTTCTAAATTCCAAATATAATCATGTTTTCCGTTGGTTAAAATTCCTCCAGAAGCTTTCCTTTAGCTACATAATAAAGTCCAGACTCCTTAGTATATACTCCAAGTCCCTAAATTATCTGGCCCCGCAACTCAACACTCAAACCACCAGCTTGGGCTTCCGTCTATTAATTTGTGATTCCCCAAATTTGGCTAGTATTTTTCAGACCACTATGCTTTTCTCAAGTTTCTCCCTTTCCTTGGCATCTCCTTATCCCCTCCCCATTCCACACCCACACTAACATCAAAATCTACTGTGACAGAGAAAATATGATAGTTCACCACCCCCACCCTTCATTTAGAGATCCAGAGGAGGACTCCATGGGATAGAAGGCCCTGAAGTCATTCAATGGAAGAAGCTTGGGTACCTGAATGATTACATGGAGCCTAGACCCTGACTAGCCATCGATTAACTATAAGAGGAATAAGCAGTAAACCTTTATTATATCAAGCCAGTGATATCTGAAGTTTATTTGTATAATGTGTAGCTTGCCTTAAATAATGATACCTACTTTGCTTTCAAGACTTCTTTCAAGGTAACTGTTTGGGCACAAATCCCTGATCTAACACTCTCCCCTTTTAAGGCCAGTAACTGAGCCCTGTACACCCTCCTTTGACATCTGTCAGTTGGAAAATAGAACACCCTTTAGTTTCTGGTGCTGATCAGGGATTAAATAAGATAGTCTGTGCAAAATATCTGGACCGCAGTGAATACAGAATAAATGCCAGCTTTCATTATCATCTCCAATATCATTTCAACCCCGCAGCTCTGTAAGTGATGATCTTCAAAACTCTGAGCCAACAGTACAGAGACGTGGCCTTCAATGTTTCCCCTCACAGTTCTGATTAAACAGTTTTTAGAATACAGGCTGGAAAAAAATCCATGGAATGTTAGGGAAAACAGAAGATTGCCTGGAATGCCTTTCAGAAAATCAGTCTGATGAAAGGCCATTCCACTGAATGGCCATCTTGGAGGAGAGAGAAGCTGAAGCAGTGGTTATGAGGAGTAGTCAGACCCTGAAGATGACAAACATCATGAGACCAAGTTTTATTGTTCTTCTTAGTCTGCTGCAAACTTTGTCACTGAAATAACACAGACCACTAGCCATCTGTTCCCTAAAAGCCATGACTCATGCATTTCATGCTCTTCAAATCTAGTGCTGAAAAAATCGTCAGGCATGCAGAGTTGTGCCTCCCTATTAATTGTATGTAGCACTTCTGTTTGTTGTGTGGTCTTTCGGCACCTACTGGGATGTTTTGCTACCTGTCCAACCAAGGTTGTAATTAACTCAGTTTCTGTGTTGCCACGGAATGAGCACAGCCTTCGGCATAACACATTTGCGTGGAATCCTGAATCCATCCCTTATTATCTATTCAAAACTAGACTATTTACTTTACCTCATTGAGCCTCAGTTTCACTCCTTAGGGGTAACAACACCTATCTTGCTGTAGTTTTGTAATAATTGGACATAATTAATACAAGATAACTCTCACATGATAGGCACTCAATAAGCAATAGCATGATACGTATCCATAGATATTGATAGATATATTTTTCTCTTTTCCCATTTAGATTATATAGATAGTTAAATATTATAAGGCTTATATTCTAAACAACCATGCAAGGTTTTATTCATAACATCTTCAAAATATTTCAGAACAACATTCTGTGTATTGAGTGCTTCAATGTGAGTACTGGTATATGTCCCCCTTTACATAGCTCTGTTTATTTCCTTGTCAGGGAAAGCAGGTTGAGTTGGGTTATGGATGGGTTAGGACTTGGGGTTATCTATGAGAAGTAGAGACCCCAAAAGTAGTGGGGATTAGGTTAGATTATTAGAGCAGTCTGGTAGATTATTAGATTCAATCAGTAGAGTAGATTAGATTATTTATTCTTTCATATACAAGAAGTTTGAGGATTGATGGTTTTCATGACTGGGATAATGGCTCAAAGGTGTTCAAGGATATAGGTTTCCATTTTTCTACCTCACCATCCTAGGGTATTTATACCTTCAGTCAACTACATGGTTATATATGGTGTCTAGGCCTTCAACCATGACATTCATAATGTGAGTTGTAAAAACTCAAAAAGCAGAAAGGCTGAAAGTGCAGCCTCTAAGATGAGTCAGCTCACTTCACGCAGCCTTTCTGGAACTTCCACATAAACACTCATCCTCATTGGCCAGAACTTACTCAAATGGCTACAACTAGCTGCAAAGGAGTCTAAAAAGTATAGGCTTTCATTTCTGGGTCTTAGTGTTCCAAACTACAGAGTTGGGTTTCTGTTGCTAAAAAGAAATGAGAGAAGACATGTTGGGAGAAGATGACAAGTAAGACCATCAGATACTGGAAGGATAACCCAGCAGTCCTGAGAGGTTTTAACCCAGGGACCAACTCTAGTTGATATACACAGGCTCCTCAGAGCAGAGGGTTGAGCGGGATGCTAACGCCATAAAGCAAGACCCTGAGAAAAGAGGACCATCATTGATTGGGTGCCTCTCTGGGTGTAGACTGGGGATGGGTGACCACAATCACATTATGGCTTTGCTATTCTGGGCTTACCCCAGAGGAGCGAGGGGATTCCAGGCTGAATGCCTTAGGGAGAGTAGGTATTTACACACGATAATGGTGGCAGGGACTTGTGACACACCTCTCAAATCGTTTTCTTCTTTGACCCCCCTCCTCCCCACCAGAGAAGATAGAATGGGCAGAGATTATTCTCGTCTGCATTTGGCAGTTGAGAAAATAGGCTCAGGTGGATGAAGCAAATGTGCAAGGTCACATAGCCATTAAGTGGCGGACCTACATTCAGCCTCCTGACTGCACGTTCTTGTATTGGACTTGACAAGCACTTAGAAGCAGTGTGACTTTAGGGTCAGACAAATGTGGGCTTGAATCCATGTTCTGCCCCATGGAATCTTTTGGTTTTTACGATATTTTTGGGGAGGAGGGTCTACAGTTCCTGGAGTCCTCCATACATAGATCCTTATGAACACTACCACAGATGGGATGGAGAATATATTTCAAACATCTCTAATAACCCCCTTGCGAGAGGCCTTGGGAGGCTCCGCTGGGAGGCTAGTGGGCTGCTTGCTCCCGTGCCACTATGGATAGGGTTCAATGTCAGTGAGGAGTGAACTCATTAGCAGTATGTGATAGGCATGTTGGTTAGAAAGATTAGGGCTGCAAGTGACAGAGAGTGTAAATCAAGATGACTTAAGGCCAAAGAATACATCTTATCTCACATAACAAGAGATCCAAAGGTAGAGAGGCTTGCACGTGCTCCTGGACCACTTCTCGATGATGCTCTTGGCTCCGTATAATGGCTGCGTTCTCTGAATGTTAAAATGTTCCAGGCGTCACTTTCAGACATAACATATTCAGAGGCATAAAGGTACTGTCTTCTGCTTTTTCTTTCTTCGGAATAAGATACTCTTGTCTAGAAGCCCCAGGACAAAGCATCCTACTCACATACCTTATTGGTTAAGCTCACCATGGGCAAGGAGATTTGGTTTCCTTGATTGGCTTAAGCTAGTTGGGATACAGCAAGGAGAGTGGGATGTGGCCAACTTGCCATGAAGCATGTGGCTGTGTGGTGGGTTCTGGGTTTTTTTTTTATTGTTTATTTTATTTATTTTAGAGAGAGAGTGCAAGAGATTGCATGCAAGCTGGGGAGGGACAGTGAGAGAAGAGGGAGACAGAGAGTCCCAAGCAGGTTCTGCACTGCTAGCCCCCAAACATGTTTCATTCTCTCAGTGCAGATCCCGACCAGAGGCTCCAATGCTTGAACTGTGAGAACACAACCTGAGTCGAAATCAAGAGTCTGATGCTTAACCAACTGGGCCACCCAGACACCCGTGGTGGGTTCAGTCAAGATGTGGGGAGTGGTGTTATGGATAAACAGGAGGCAATGAACAGGAAATCTACAGGTGGATTTCTGCTGACAGCTCCCTTCTCCTATGCCCTCCACTGCTGCACCCGTCTGAATCAGCACAGGAGTCAATTTCCAGCCTAGTGGAGCCTTTCAGTCTTGTTACTGTGTGTGTGTGTGTGTGTGTGTGTGAGAGAGAGAGAGAGAGAGAGAGAGAGAGAGAGAGAGAGAGAGAGAGAGAGTGCGAGTTTGGGGAGGGGGAGAGAGAGAGATAAACAAACAAACAACTCCTGGGGATAATATACAGAACCTACTAACGTTAGCCCTATGGTGACAACACTATCTTGTTTTCTTATTATAAATAAAATAAAAATTCCACCTGAAAGTCATTAGTCACGAATCTCTGTATCTCTCCACTCTGTAAGACAATTATTCCAAATCCAAGCAAGGTCAAAAAGAAAAAGAATTAGCTGATTTGGGAGAAAGTAATATAATGTATTCAAGTATTATTTTTTTCACTATGTAAGTTGCAGAATAAAGCGGCTGTATAATTAGTGCATCAATGACTCATCAGAGAGGTTGAAGGCTGTTTCTCTCTCTTTCATTTTTCTATTAGGAATTTCCAATAGCTGGTTGGTAGGAGGCAAACACTTCCAACAAGTTTTAAAGCAACATTTTACCCTGACAAAGGATGGACACAGCAGTGTGATGTCTTAACAGACCAACCCACTACTCAGCATCAGCTCTAGGACCAGGATAGTTATCTTGAGTTACAACCCATTTAATCCAGTCTATTCTCTTCATCACTTTTTTTTTTTTTAATTTTAGAAAGAGAGAGAGAGAGAGAGAGATGATGCTTAATCTACAACCTTGGGATCATGACCTGAGCCTAAATCAAGAGTCAGACACTCAACTGACTGAGCCACCCAGGTTCCCCTCTCTTGGTCACTTTCAATGAGTGTTCATCAACATGTGGGATCTTTGAGAGCGGAAGCTGTGTCCTAATAACCTCTGTGTCCCCAAGCCTTGCCTACCATAAAAACTGGTCCATATTAAGTGCTGAGCTGAACTTAGAAATGTCACTTAAGTGTCCTCGGTAGTTCAGTTTCCATGTCTCTCTCATCCCTAGCTTAGCGTGCATATATCAAAATACACTTATTTTCCACACCTTTTCTTCTCCCTAGGTCTGCCTCGGGTGATAGAGAGTGAAAGCAATGGAGACTCTTGTTATTTGATCTCAATGGATAGGGGGCTATTTATTTTTATGTGGCTGGGTAACAGATAGGTTTTGCAGAGACCAGCAATGACCCCTATTTCTGTTGAGGGGGTAAAAGGGAAGAAGGAATTGAATGATCTTGCACAAAGCCACCAAGGACACAGTGACTCTAGACCGGAATTTCAGTTAATAAAGAAAGATGTGCTATTGCTGGTGTTAGGTGGTGTGGTTGGAGAGTCCCAAGTAAGTCCTCAATTAAAGTATGCACCTTGCCTAGTGATGCCTGAAATTTCGCCTTCAATGTTGGGTCCCTTGGCACTAAGTTTCTGATTTGACATTATATTTACATAGCACTTGTTAGTTTACAAACTACTTTATACATCATCTCATGTGATGCTCACAGCAGCGGGAAGAAATGGGCAGGGTGGGACTCATTAACCCTGTCTTGGAGATTAGAAGACTAAAATTCACAGAGCTTAAATAAGGTGGAAAGCCAAGGGGACTTGAAAGCTATGAATATGTTGACTTCAAATTAAATAATGCTTTGCTCACTGCCTCCCACACCGTGCGGACCTCTCCCTTCCCTATTTCCACTTAGTTGGAATTAATTCTTCCATGATCTGGGTTCCATCTAATACAACTGACAGATCTTGTCATTATGGCATTTGACTGGCTCTGCTTTATTTTCATAGAATCTTAATACTTTTAGGGATCTTTAGATTTTTTTTTTAACATTTATTCATTTTGAAGAGACAGGGACACTGCAAGCAGGGTAGGGGCAGAGAGAGACACACATGGAGAATCTGAAGCAGGCTCCAGGCTCTGAGTTGTCAGCACTGAGCCTGAGGCAGGGCTTGAACTCACAGACTGCGAGATCATGACCGGAGCCAAGGTTGGATGCTTAACCAACTGAGCCACCCAGGCGCCCCAGTACTTTTAGGGATCTTAAAGTCAGTCAGGCCCAAACAGACATCTGCTGCTCAGGTTCCAACTATACCATCCTTTACAAGGAGTCATCTGACTTCTAGGATACTTCCATTGACAGGGATCTCACTACCTGTTGAGGCGGCCCATTTCCTTAAGAAGCACTCTTATAAAGCTCTCCATTTTAGACAGGGGTTTTGCCTTCTCTGGGAGGATGTGAACTCTTTGCAGACAAGGTTGGGTGTCTTTATCATTCCTGCATCTTACCTACCTCCTCTTGTCATAGCAGAAGCTCAATAAAAGTTTGTTGAATGAATAAATCAGTGGATGAACAGTTGGACAAGTTTCTAATAAGAGCTTCAAACAGTTCTATCTAGTATCTTTCAGAAGCCATTGACCTACCAGCCAGGATGTTTTTAGTCACTAATTTATTTTCCACCGGTTAGGGTTTTGGAATCCCTAATGCAAATATTTTTGAAATACAAAGCACAAGCCATCGGTCCAGCCCCTCGTAAACTGGATGCACATCTGAGTGCAAGGAGATGGGAGGTACGAAAGAGTGACAATCTATGGGCAGCCAGCAGCAGTGAGATAGAAACTGATAACCAGCTGCAGGGCAATAACAGTCGAGTCAGGAGGAAAACAAGGCTGTTGTTTCATACTGGAAAGGAGCAGGCAACAGTGATTTGTAGGAGGCAGCAGCACGTGGTGGGAAGGCAGAGGTGGGGCACCCCTGTGACTAAACTCGTGCTTGCCATCTCAGACCGCACGCCCTTGAATCCCAGCTCTTACCAGCTGCACAACCCTGGGAAAACCACTCATCCCTCCAGCCTTCAGTTTCCCATACAGCAAATTGAGATTCAATGAGTTAGTGCCCAAAAAGCACCGAGAACTGCATGTGGCATATAGTTTATCTGTGGGACGGGACTGGTGGTCCGGCAGCCAGGGTTCTAGCCCCGGGTCTGTCTCTAACTAGCTGTGTGAGTGAGGCCCCTGAGTGCTTTTCCCGAGTCATCAATAATATGGGGATGATAATGTACTGCATAGCATCGTTATGGCCATTAAATGAGATGAATACATAATCCTGTTCTAATTGTCAGTTGCCCTGAGATGCAGATAGAGCCAGTGGCAGCAGGTTCATCCTGCATCTCATGGATGTATCCAAAGCTCTTCCCAGGGCATCTGGGGACTCCTGGAGTATTTGCATCCATAGGGCCCAAACGTAGGACTCAGAGTTCCTACATTCTTGAGAACAGACCCTGGGGCGTTATGTCTACCCTGATGTTTTCCTTCTGTTTTTACAAAAGTCACAGATAGTCCTCTTTCTGGGTACTTGTGAGTTAGGGAGACACTGATACTGCTTTGAAAAGGGTGTGTGTGTGTGTGTGTGTGTGTGTGTGTGTGTGTGTGTGCGCGCGCGCGCGCATGCGTCTGTAAGGGGAAATCTACATCCATAGCTCCTAGCCTCCCCCTTGCATGCGGCCTTCCTCTGCTATCTTCTCCTTCTTACAACCCCAGATTGGCATGGAAACCCCAAATTATTCCCTCTTCTATAAAGAATCATTTATCTCTTCTCAGGTATTTTGGCGCCAGCTGATATTCCAGACCAAGACCTCATCTTCAACCTGAGCGTTTATGAAAGGATTTTTGCAGACAAAGACAGACTCCCTTCCACAGTTCTTCAAGTTAACTAGGAAGTCTATAAAATCTGACTGGGTCTTCAATAAATGTTACTTCGCCCAGATTCATTTTCAGTTTAATAACTCTCCCTCACTCCCGTTCTCTTTCTTCTCATGGCGCCATGTCTCTGAATTCTCCTCCATGAAGAATGGAGATACATTACCTGCGACACCGGAGACGGAGCACAGTTCAGCCATCTCCCACAGGAAGCCAGGATGAAAGTCGTCCAAACTTGCGCTAAACCCTGACTCAGGCCCAGCTGACACTGATAACAAGGGGACTTGCTCTGAACTGAGGATCTAAAAATGTCCAAGGAACAAAGGAACCAATCAGGCAATAAATACATGAAGAGGAATTCTCTAAGGGCAGAGGGAAAAAGGAAGGAAAAAAACTAGTCTGAACATGTCTCTCCAGACTTAAACACCTCTCTTTTCATGCTCTGGTAACACCCCTTCAAGGCCAAGCTTCCCATCCATGAAGGGAAGAAAACAACTGGCCACCTTTTCTTTTCTCTTTTCTCTTCTTTTCTTTTCTTTTCTTTTCTTTTCTTTTCTTTTCTTTTCTTTTCTTTTCTTTTTTCTTTTCTTTTTTTCTTTTCTTTCCCTTCCCTTCCCTTCCCTTTCCCTTCCTTTCCATTTAAAAAAACCTTTTTATGTATTTATTTTATTTTTGAGAGAGATAGAGTGCAAACAGGAGAGGGGCAGAGAGAGATGGAGACACAGAATCCAAAGCAGGCTCCAGGCTCCGAGCTGTCCATGCAGAGCCCGCTGTGGGGCTTGAACCCATGGACTGTGAGATCATGGCCTGAGCTGAAGTCGGACACCCAACTGACTGAGCCACCCAGGCGCCCCATCTTTCTTTTTTCCAAAAAAGGAGACAAGATTTCCCCCCAAACTGTTGTATAACAGTTTTAGAAAGCACTAAGCAGTTTACAAAATAAATTTAAAAATGTTTTCAGAATGACAGAGCCCCATGCGTGCACTGCAAAGCTGCTACCATCCTGCTTAGAAAACCGTTCTCCAAAAAGGTGAACTTTGGGGCTTTCAGCTAAATGTGAATGGACACTGAGAGCCGGATGCTGTGCTGGACTCCAGGAGTCCTGCCCTAACTGTGCTTATATCTCCAACAAACAATTATGTAAATTATTACAATGATTTGAATGCGTATCTTGAAGGGGAGAATTACAGGCTGTGATCAAAGCATAATAGGAGGCCTTGACCTGGTTTGAAACACCAGGGAAGATGTGCTCAGGGAAGGAAAGTCTGGAATGACGTCTGTGATGGTTAATTTAATGTGTCAACGTCACTAGGTCCTGGTACTGAGCTATTTAGCCAAGCACGAATCTAAGGGTAGCTGTGAGGGCATTTTGTGGGTGTGGTTCACAGTTATCATTAGTTGATGTTAAGTAAAGAGATTAGCCCTGAATAAAGAAGGTGGGCCACATCCAATCAGTTGAGGGCTTTAGGTGCAAAAACTCAGATTTCCCACAGAGGAAGAAATTCTCCTTCAAGACTACAGCATTCACTGCTGTTTGGGTTTCTAGTCTATCAGCCTGGCCTGTGGATTTTGGACTTGATGGTTCCACAGTGGCATGAGCTAAATTCCACGAGCTCTAGATAGCTAGAGAACCAGTAAATTAAATAGAAAGAATACACACATTTGCACACGCACACAATCTCCCATTGGTTCTTTGGAGATCTGGACTGACACAGCTAAAGGATTCGCATAGTATTTAGGCCGGCGAAGGAAAGAGGTTGAGGAAGGTGTTCCAGGCAGAGGGAACAGCATGTGTGGAAGTCTTGTGTTACTGTTTTTCATTTCATACCTTTACTGACTCCAATGGCTCCTGGTTCTGTTCTTTGGATTCCTCAGAGGATTTTCTCCACTTACCTTCCTCACAGCTGTCTTGATGCAACCCCAGACCCAGCAGGGGTTGAGTGTCCTGGCCACACCTGGATCGGTGAGGAGTCCTGGGAGACCCTTATAGGCAGGAAGGCCCTTCAGCTGGGAGTGGCCTGGGTTTGGTCTTCACTTCTTCTCTAGGGCTCCTCGGGAAGGTGCCTAAGTCTTTCTGGGCCTCAGCGCTGTTTTTGCTGTTCTAGAAAATAAGAAAGATAATAAGAAGAGTCACTGAACTCTTCATATATGCCATGTACGATCCTAAGCACGAAAGCATTAATTCAGCGCATCTCCTGGACCATCGTATAGGATGGGGATTATCGTTGCCCCCACTCCATGGCTGAAGAGCCAGCTAGGTGTCATGTTCAAGGCCCCACAGCCAGTAGGTCATAGGAGCAGGTTTTGAGCTCAGGTAGAGCCCAGCTCTGCACCTTTTGCCGTACTGACCACTGTTGTAAGTACGGGCTACCCAAAGGCATTTTCTTGAAATTTTTATTTTAATTCCGATCAGCGTTATGTTAGTTTCAGGGGCACAATATAGTAACTAAGTAATTCCGTATATTACTCAGTGCTCCTCATGGTAAATTAATCCCCATCACCTCTTTCACCCCTCCCCCTGCACACCTCCCCTCTGGTCTGTTCTCTATAGCTAAGAGTCTGTTTTTTCGTTTAGCTCTCTGTCCCCCTCTCCCCCACTTTGTTTGTTTTGTCTCTTAAGTTCCACATATAAATGAAATCACATAGTATCTGTCTTTCTCTAAGTAGCTTATTTCGCTTAGCATTATACTCTCTAGATCCATCAGTGTTGTCGCAAACGGCAAGGTTTTGTTCTTTTTTTGTGGCTGAATTATATATCTCTCTCTACATATATCACATCTTCTTTATCCATTCCTAAGTTGATGGATACTTGGACTGCTTCCGTATCTTGGCTATTGTAAATAATGCAGGAAGAAACATAAGGTGCATATATCCCTTCTAATTAGTGTTTTCATATTCTTTGGGTAAATACCTGTAGTACGATTACTGGATTATAAGGTAATTCCATTCTTAATTTTTTTGAGGAAACTCCATACAGTTTTCCCCAGTGGCTGCACCAGTCTGCTTTCCCACCAACTGTGCATGAGGATTCCTTTTTCTGCACATCCTTGCCAACAGTTAGTGTTTTTTGTATTTTTGATTTTAGCTATTTTGATTTTAGCTCACACTGACAGGTGTGAGATGACATCGCATGGTGGTTTTGATTTGCATTTCCCTGACGAGTGATGTGACACATCTTTTCATGTGTCTGTTGGCCATCTGGATGTCTTCTTTGGAGAAGTGTCTGTTCATGTCTTCTGCCCATTTTTAATTGGATTATGTTTTTTGGTGTTGAGTTGTAGACGTTCTTTATTCACAGGGCTTTTTAAAACCCATAAAGCTTCATGAATGGAGATCATTACTATACTATTTTCCTCTTCATCTCTGCAGAAGGCTCTGGGACATCTTCCCAAGTGGTCTTAAGACTTGTCTTATTTTTATTGAGTGTTTGTTTTCTGAGTGGCAGGCTCTGGAAGATCTCATTTCACTCTGGCATCAATCTTAGGAGGAAGACATTTTATCTTCATTGCCGGGCCAGGTCTTCTCAGGCACTCAGCTGCAGCAAGAGGCTGGTGCTGTGACTGAGGGCACACGGTGGCAATGGCGATATGGCCCCAGCTCTGCCCTGAGGGGAAGTGCCAGCCGCCAGCTCCATCCTGTCCCTGACACCCGGCCGGCCTCTCTGCCACTCACCCTGGCTGGGCTGGGCTGGGCTGGGCTCACCGGTGCTCAGTTTCCCCTGCCCGGACTTTCCACGTCAAGGGAAGAAACGGTTTCAGCAGCTTTTTAACACATTTGCGTAAGCACTCCTGAACCCAAGCTCTCCAGGTTCTGAATTTGATTTAGGAAGTCGAGCTGCCTTCCTTCTCGGCAAACTCTGCAACTCACTAAGTTGGGGGAGCAGGGGGGAGTCTCAGGTCTGAGTCCATCCTTCCACCCTCCTGCGCAGCCGGGCTCCCTTCTTGCCCTTGTGTGTTTCAGCTTCTCCGGATCTGTATCTTCCTCTTCCTGCCCGCATCCCCGTGTGCCTGTTCTTTATCTTGCAGCCGAAGCTCCTGGAGCCATGGGCTCTGAAGCAGAGTGACATGCTGCCTATTGTGGAACTGAGCTGTGCCTCACACACTCATACATGGCTTGCAATCCCCTGCGAGGGGTGGGGGAGGTAGGCGTGCAGCGTGTGTGTGCGGCTGCTCTGGTGCACCAGGGGCTGTGGACCCAAGAAGAGACCCAGGCGCACGTTCTAATAGCAGAGGTGTTTTCCTGGAAAGAGCATCGTGCAATTCATTCCAATTTTGTTTAAACCCAGGACCCGTTGACTGCCTTACGTGTGCTTAGGTTACACAGATTATTATTAGTAGTAGTAGTAGCATAAATATTGTGCAGCTCTCTCCATAGCAGAACAAATACCTGGGAAAGGGTGAAGAGAGCAAGGATGAGAAGAGAGGTAAAGGAGATAGGTTTGGGAATGCATTTTGGAATCCCGGGTCATGTCTGCAAGTTTCAGAGAGTGTGGGATGTGGGAGGGGGTCCTGGGAAGGTATAGGGCTGCGAAGGGGGCTCTTGGGGAAATAAGGTCTATTGAGGGTTATCAAATCCCACCAACTGGAAAGAGAGGTTGGAAAATGGGAACAGAACACGTTGATGCGATTATTTTGATGATATAAGTTGGCCAATCTTTGGAGGCGGCCTGAAATGGAAACCTTCAAACCTTCAGCTTTTATTTCTGTTGTAAGATATGTGAGCAGACATCATCAGCCCTTTCCTGAGCTCGCCCTTAAGCCTCAGTCCAAGCGCGGGATTTGCCCCCTGCCCCCTTCCACAGTGTCTTTTTTTCTTTTAAGTTTATTTATTTATTTTGAGAAAGAGAGAGAGAGCGGGAGGGGCGGAGAGAGAATCCCAAGCAGGCTCCGCATTGACAGTGCAGAGATCACGACCTGAGCCGAAACCAGGAGTTGGTTGCTTAATGGACCGAGCCACCCAGGCGCCCCATCCACGGTGTCTTTCGATGTCTCCACATCCCTGTGTCGTGCTTCATCCCTTCAGCCGGAGGCTGCCAACCCCCAACTGATCATGCCAAAAAGTCCTGCTCAGGGAATAACATTTCTGTGAGCAGAGAGTTCTTTTATAGCATGCCGAGATGAGTAAGCTAAATAAAAATTTCCCAACGCTTTGCTCTACCTGAAGCAGCTGAATTATTCCATGTCTGTTAGCATCCGGGGAGTCTTGCAGGGAGGCATCAACAAGGCAGCCGTGACAGCTCCTTGACTTGGAGTCTATTTTGTCTGATGTGAGCACAGCCGCCTCTGTTCACTTTCGTTACCATTTGCATGGAATGTCTTTTTCCGTCCCTTTGCTTCCAGCTTATGTATGTCCTTAAATCGAAACGAAGTCTCTTGTAAATAGCACTGAGTTGAATTTCTATTTTCAATCTGTACAGTCACTCCGTATCTTTTGATTGGGGAGTTTCATCCATTTACATTTAAAGTAATTATTGATAGGCAAGGACGTCTTATTTCCATTTTGTTAATTGTTATCTGTCTGCCTTGGGGCTCTTCTGTCCCTTCTTCCTCTCTTGTTGTTTTCCTTTGTGTTCCATTGATTTGATGCGCTTTGATTCTTTTCTCTTTGAAGCTTTTGTGTATGTTCCACAGGTATATTCTTTGCAGTTACTATGGGGCTTACATAAAACATCTTATAGTTATAAAAGCCTGTTTTAAGCTGATAATAACTTAACTTCACAGGAGACCAAAAAAAAGAGAGAGAGAGAGAGAGAGAGAGAGAGAGAGACATTGTGTAATGATAAAAGGGTCAATTCACCGGGAAGATATGACAATTATAACTATATGTGCACCTACCATCAGGGCACCTTAATATACAAAGCAAACATTGACAGAACTGAAAGAAGAGATAGACAGCAATACAATGAGCATCAGGGTCCTTGACCCTCCACTTTTAATAATGGACAGAACATCCAGACAGAAAATTAATAAGAAAATGGAAGGCTTGAACAACAGTATAGACCCAATATATCTTAACAAAAATATACAGAATGTTCTACTCCACGAAGACTGATTATATATTCTCACGCGCATCTGGAACACACTACGCCTAACGTTAGCAGAAGGAAGGAAATAGAACAAACTAGAGAAGAAATAAATGAATTAGAGAATAGAAAAACAGAAGAAAAAATCAAAGCAAAGAGCTGGTTAGGGGCGCCTGGGTGGCTTAGTCGGTTGAGCGTCCGACTTTCGCTTAGGTCATGAGCTTAGGTCATGATCTCGCGGTTCGGGGGTTCGGGCCCCGCGTCGGGCTCTGTGCTGACTGCCAGCTCGGAGCCTGGAGCCTGTTTCAGAGTCTGTTACTCCCTCTCTCTCTGACCCTCCCCTGCTCACGCTGTCTCTCTCTCTCTCTCCTAGAAATAAATAAAAATATTTTTTAAAAAAGGAGCTGGTTAAACATTAAAAAAGAAATTCTACCATACATGACAACGTGGATGAACCTTGAGGACACTATCCTGGGTGAAATAAGCCACTCACAGAATGACAGGTACTGATGACTTCATTCACCTGAGGTATCCAAAACAATCAAACTCATAGAAACAGAAAGTGGAATGGGGGTAGCCAAGGGATGGAGGGCTGGGGTAGGAGGAGGGCATTCAGTGCGTAGAGAGTTTCAGTTATGCGTGAGTAATTTCTGGATATCTGCTGTCCAACACTTCCTGTATTAACGCTACCATACTGTACACTTAAAATTTTGTGGAGAATAGATCTCATATTATTAAATGTTCTTGTCACAATAAAAACAATATGAAACAAGTAACCCAGAGAAACAGGAAAGTGACATCGTAGCCAAGTTTGTTTCTTTTGCAGGAGAAAGACAGCCTGTTACAACGCAAAGGTCTTCAAAACGGTGTGTGGTTACAAGTCAGTTTCTCCACTTGCTGGTTCCCAATCATGAGAAAAGTAATTTTATCTTTCTGACTTTTGGTTTCTTCAGTCTGTAAGGTGGGAATGAGATGAACCTCATGGTTTGTGTCACAAGATTATTATTAATGTTCTTTACTTTGTAAATCCCAAGGTCTTTTAAAACATTAAATTTGGTTCAGAAATTCTTTTCTTTCTTTCTTTCTTTCTTTCTTTCTTTCTTTCTTTCTTTCTTTCTTTCTTTCTTTCTTTCTTAATGTTTTATTTATTTCTGAGAGAGAGACAGCGTGAGCAGGGGAGGGTCAGAGAGAGAGGGAGACACAGAATCTGAAGAGAGGCTCCAGGCTCTGAGCTGTCACCACAGAGCCCAATGCAGGGCTCAAACCCACGAACCAGGAGATCATGACTTGAGCTGAAGTCAGATGCTTAACTGACTGAGCCACCCAGGCACCCCAGAAATTCTTTTCTTCCTCATGAAAATTCCAAGATTCAGCAAGGTTCAGTGACAAGCTCAAGGTAACACAGCTAGGAAATAAGGGAACTGAAATTAGATTCCAGGTTTTCTGGTCTCTCAGAGAGTCCTTTTCTCAGTACAGGGGTTCCTCATTGTAGGATGTAAGGAAGAACACAGCCCTCTCCCAGGGCATTTTCTTAATCGCCCTGTCATTATTTCTGAAATTTATAATAGCAGTGTTCAATCTTGATCACTGGAGACACGTGCTTTTTCACGAGGTTAAGGCATTGGAAGGGTGAAAGTGGGGTTCTGGCTTAGTGAGGCACCCCAGAAATATGTGTGTGTATGTGTGTGTGCACATGTGTGTGTGTGCATGCGTGTATGTGTGTGTGTGTGTGTGTACATGCCTGTTTTTAAAGATGTTATTCTTCTTTAAGAAGAGGATACAAGAGAAGTGGGTGGATTTGGGGTTTCCCTCTCCCCTCAGTTTGTTTCAGGGTAATTACTCACCAAGGAATGAACAAAATGATCAAGAAATGTTCCATATGTAACTGGGCGCTTTTGCTTGGACATAGACTACTGAGCAGTTCTTACATCTGATTACAGGAGCCACAAACTGGCTTATCTACAGAGAACCCACTTCCAGTAAGAGTACCAATCACATCTTCAATGGGAACAAAGAAACTTTCCTTCCAGAGATGCATGAAACTATCATCTTGGCCAGAGGACCCATAGTTTCATCTTTTGGAATTGCTTGTTCTGATGAGCTCTCAGAAGTAGGATCTTTTGCGTAAGATTCAAAGCCTTGCCAGTATTTAAAAAAGATCACAACCTTATATAAAGATAATAATCTTATCAGGGAAATGGTCCATTTATTACATCCCCCCCATCCTAGAAAAGCGCACAGAATTCACAACTTTTCATTTATGTTTTTTAAATGTTTATTAGTTTTTGAGAGACCGAGAGAGACAGAGCATGAGCAGGGGTAAGGCAGAGAGAGAGGGAGACACAGAATTCAAAGAAGGCTCCAGGCTCTGAGCTGTCAGCACAGAACCCAATGCCGCACTCGGACTCAAGAACAGCGAGATATCAACCTGAGCCGAAGTCAGACGTTCAACTGACTGAATCACACAGGTGCCCCCACAACTTTTCATCTTTTCATTTATGAAGCTCTCAACAATACTATTGACAAAATTCTTAATTTTTCCCTGAGCCAGTCCTAAGTGTGGGCACCTAGTTCCAAGGGTCACCCATAGAGTCTGAAGCTGGGGGATGGATGGAAATGGATGCAGAAATTCAAAGATGTTGACAGAAACCTTAGGGTAGCTGGTGAGACATCAAAGAGCTCTTAGAGAGAAGTGGACAGATGACTTCAGCATAAATGAATCCCTTAAAACATTCAGGGTGTGAAACATTAATGGAAACAGCGCTTGGTCCCACAAGCATTTAAGATTTTTTTTTTTTAAACAATACTACACATTTGTAAAATAGTTAAGCAATGTTTAAAGACCTGGAAAAGCTGTGCTGTGCACCCAATCCTGTGTCATTTGCTCAGAAGAGCCTTTGACAGAACAGCACATCTGCAGGGACCCCATTAAGGAAGGCCTCTTAGAGGCTCCTGCAGAAGGGGTGGGAATGAAAAGCTGAGTAAAGAGTCTCATCAGGGAAATGAAAAGATTGCGGAAGTGTTTCCATATTGAATTGAGTTGCATTAATCACTCCCCTGGGAAAGGCCCCGATGTTAGCAGCGGAACAAAGGAAGAAAGTGTCTAAAATATGAAGATCACAGTCTGTATTCTAATGACCGCCATGCGGAGAGAATTGCTCATGTGCTTTGATAATGATCTCGTCTGGGGTTTCAGAAACAATGACAAATTGGGATATACTGAATCCACCTAGTAGTATCGATGTGAAGATGTGGAAAGGAAGGGACAAGGGAGGAGAGCTCAGCTTTGAGAGCCATTGCGTCCCGGTCACTGGGCTGAACGCGCTCCTACATTTTTTCATCATAATATTAATGTCCTTTAAACACCGTATCTATTTTTCAGATTAGCAAATTGAAGGTGACAGTGTTGAATAATTTGCATAAGGCCACACTGCTGATAAATGGTGGTACCTTGACTCGAATCCTGGTCTATTTGATTCCAAAGCACACGCTTAAAAAAAAATGAAGAATTGCACAGTGGATTCTTCTTTTGTGAAAATCTACATGATCTTGTAAGTTCAGGTCTTCTTTTGTGGAGCCTCATATGCTTCTGGTTCCAGAAGGGTTGTAGACCAGTTTCATACCTTCTATAGATGCCAGGATATATGATATATTCACATATATATGGAGCAAGACTGAGAAATTTGTAATACTATTTTCTAGAGTTAAAGATCTCTTAGTTTCTTCCTCAATTATTCTCTCTCTCTCTGTCTTTCTCTTTTTTTCCAAGATAAAGGAGGAAGAAACTGAGAAAACTTGCAATGGCAAATGGCAAGATTTCGTTCTTTTTGACCACTGAGTAGTACTCCATTGTTGGTATATATATATCACATCTTCTTCATCCATAACATTTCTTAGGAAGAATTTTATAAACTATAAAGTAGCATAACATTCGTTATGAAGTAACGAGAGTTACTTATTCAAGTAAGAGAGTGCAAAGAGATCGCCTGAACTAACAAATTACTGTTGTGACTCATTTGTAAAGGTCCTCATATTGCTTTTTAAAGTTTACTTATTTTGAGAGACAGAGAGCGAGAGAGGGTGCACGAGAGAGAGAGGTAGGGGTAGAGCGCAAGGGGGACAGAGAAAATCCCAAGCAGGCCCTGAGCTGTCAGCACAGAGGCCGACATGGGGCTCTATCCCGTGTGAGATCATGACCTGAGCCGACATCAAGAGTCAGGGGCTTAACTCACTGAGCCACCCAGGCGCCTCCCTCATACTGCTTTCTAAACAGGGAAATTTTGGCATATGCCTAAATAACTGTTACATTGAAAATTAAGGATGATTGAAAAATTTTATGGCCTTCTGGAAATCTTCATATCTCTATATATTGGGGCTAGTCTGAAAATTAACGGGGGCCCTTGAGGGGATTCATGAACTCCTTGATATTGGCACACAAAATTGTGTGAAATACATGGTTTCTGGGGAGAGGGTGCACACCATTCATTAGATTTCCAAATGGAGCCTGTGACTGTAAAGCTGGTTACAAAGTGCCACAGGTCTAGGTACACAATCCTCTGGCTTTGGCGCTTGGGCTTCTGGTTTGAAGGCACTGATAACTGCATGCACTTTATCAGTCAACTCAGCCAGAGAAGCAGAAACCACACTGTGTATTTCAACAAAGGGAATTTAACACAGGAAAGTCGTTAAACTGGTTTTAAACAGTTGTGCAGAGAAAAGAAGCTCTGAATACTTCAGAGGCAATAAATCTCCCTAGGGATGGGCAAGAGAAAGGGAGAGGTTAGGGTGACAGAATCTCGGAGCTCACAGGAGGGCCCGAGGAAGTACAGTAAGACTGCCCTAAGAAGCGAAGAAAGGTGCTCCACGTGGGAGCAGACTACCACAGCACACACATGAGAAGGATCCCTTCCTCCTCATCTCTTCTAACCTCCCTCTGGCGCTCCCTATTGGCAGACTCCAGCAGGAAGCCAGGAAGTTGACAAAGAAGCTTAGGGAATATCACGGATAGAGTTCCGGGATCTGAAATCTCGGGGCAGAGTACATAAATGTAGATTTGGGTAGATGGTTTCTGTGCTCTGCCTGTTGATGCTTCCCTAAAGAGCCCAGAGCAGGAATTCCTTTATGTGCTTGGAAGGACATATTCAACACACTTGAACTAGTATATCAGGGATCCTGCTATTCCAGAGAAAGTGGAAATCACACACATATTTGCACTAAAATCTTATTCTAGACATCTTTCTGAGGTTCTCGTAGAAATCTGTGCCAAGATAAGTCCTGGTGCTCAAGTGACTTAGTGGGATTTAGGCTTGGGGGGCTGTTGGACATTCTCATTGTTCTGGTTAGCTTCACCAGAGACATGAGTGTTGAGACTAAAGTATAGGAAGTAGTTTGAGTAGTCATGTGGTCAAGGTGAAGGTGGAAGAGTAAACTTTTCTGAGTAAGAAAGATGGAAGGAGTAAAGCTGGGCATTCAAGGCAAGGCCAGAAAATATGCAATTTTTCTTGCAATCCTCTTGCCAAAGACTTCAAAAAATCAGATATACTGGTGATGTATATCTGTGCTAGAAAGCCAAATCACCAGACTCACCTTGATCCTTAAATTTCTAAACTTTGTGCTCTTTTTTTTAATTTTTAAAATACTTATTTTTGACAGAGAGAGAGACAGACAGAATGTGAGTGGGGGAGGGGCAGAAAGAGAGGGAGACAGAATCTGAAACAGGCTCCAGGCTCTGAGCTGCCAGCACAGAGCCTGATGCGGGGCTCGAACCCATGAATTGTGAGATCATGACCTGAGCCAAAGTCGGATGCTTAATTGACTGAGCCACCCAGGCACCCCAAAACTGTGTGCTCTTTCAGATAAACTTGACCTTCCAAGTAAGCCATGGTGACTCCTTATGGATGGATCTCAGCTCCTGCTAAGGCTGGAAGAGTTTGCCACATAAGTAAGCATGGGCTACCTTAGGACAGAATTCAGCAGCTTCCAATGTCTAGGAAGCAATGGCACCAGAGGGACCTCCCCATGTTCCTGACAGGTTTGGCACACATGAGTCTGTGGCGTGATCATGGCCTTGACACTGCCTTGTTGGTTTCCTAGGTTCTACCTTAAGTCTCCCTATTCTCGTAAGCTTGCTCTCACCCTCTTCTAGATGCTTGGTCTTTACACTGAACTTTATTAATAATAAAAACAAAAATTCATGGTGCTTACACTTCTTAAAAGCCCTTTCATGCCTATTAACATATTTAATCACCTCATTAAGCCAGAGAAATTGGAACTGATGATTTCCCTTTCCTTTACAGGTCAGGAAATTGAGGCTTCAGAATGAAGTGACTTGCCTAAGGGCACATTTTTGAATGACTCATCAGGGACTTGAACCCAGGCCTTCTAATCTAAAGCCTGGGAAGTTTCCATTTTATGTGGTTCCTTTAGGGACTAAAATATTCAGACCTTGTGACTGCTTTGGTCATTATTACGAGTCACTGTGATGAATATTGAAAAAATAGTCTATGGTTCAGATGTATTTGGGAAGCACTGAATACCATATTTTCATCTCTGTAATTCATAACTCATAATATTAGAACATGAAAGACTCTTGGGGTGCCTGGGTGGCTCAGTCGGCTAAGTGACTGACTTTAGCTCAGGTCATGATCATGCGGTTCGTGGGATTGAACCCCACGTTGGGCTCTGCTGATAGCTCAGAGCCTGGAGCCTGTTTCAGATTCTGTGTCTCCCTCTCTCTCTGACCCTCCCTTGCTCATGCTGTCTCTATCTCTCTCTCAAAAATAAATAAAACACTAAAAATTAAAAAAAAAAAACAAACAAGACTATGAAAGACTCTTAAAAGACTTGAAGAGGGGCGCCTGGGTGGCTTATTGGTTAGGCATCTGACTTCAGCTCAGGTCACAATCTCCTGATTTGTGGGTTCGAGCCTCGTGTTGGGCTCTGTGCTGACAGCTCAGACCCTGGAGTCTGCTTCAGATTCTCTCTCCCCTCTCTCTCTGCCCCTCTCTTGCTTATGCTCTGTCTCTCTCTATCTCTCAACAATAAACACTGAAAACATTATAAAAAAAAAAGACTTGAAGAAAAATACTGTAGGGTTTTTTGTTTGTTTGAATCAAAAATTTTTGGACCACAGATTATTTGTTAGTATGACGAATCTGTTTATATCAAATGTGATAACGGTGTTCCATAAAATGGTGGAGAAATACTGCCTCATCCCATGTTTTGACCCTTGACCTTTCAGAATCAAAATGAACTCTCTCCTTAGACTGTCACACAGCCATTGGGAGTGTTCAGGTCCCAGCTGGGCATCTGGTGGCCAGCTGGAGACATTTCCCAATCTTGGCTGTACCTTGTCACGCCCCAGTGACCTTGTCACCAGGCTCAGTGTTGGGGGAAAATGAATTTCATACTCACAAGAATTGCTTTGTAGAAAGATATCCAGAGCTGATAATGCAAGGTGACTCTATCTTACAGCCCCTATTTTGTTTTTAAGTTACAAGCTCCTAAATGCCCTGCAGTAATTCATCATTTATCAAACTTGAACACACTCAGTGGCTTCCTCCTATAAAATGGCCAGCTTTGAGTCAAGTTATTCGTGGTAGGATGGCTGTTATTAGCTGCTCAGAGACGTTAATAAGAATTAATCGGGCAACACGGCTGGGAAGAAAACAGAAAAAAAAATACTGATGGCCAATGATACAGAATCACAGGACACATTTCATCCCATAAAAATCTCCTCTCTGGGTTCTGAGTCACTTAGACTGTGATGCTTGATCTCAGAAAGAAACGCCACAGACACCCATTGAATAATCATTTTGTCCTGAACATTTGTAAGAAGGAGTGTAGGAGCAGAGATGAATAAGATTAATTCCTTGCCTTAGGTTCCTTGTGCTCCACTAACAGAGAGATAGACATGAACAACATTGCCTACATACACTATAAAACAAATAAAATGAAGGTATGAACTACAGAAGAGCGACAACAAATTGTTATGGGTTGGGGGTGCAGGGGAGCCTGGGAAAGCTTCCCAGAGGAAGTGACATTCAAATTGTGTTTTGAAGGTGAATAAGAAATCTCTCCCTCTCCAGGGTCCTGTTACTCTGCTCTCTGCCCACCGTTTTCTAGCCTCAGTAGCTTTTTCTCTGCCTCTGTCCTCAGTGCCTTTGCACATGCTGTTCCTTCTGCTTGCAACCCCTGCCTCCTTCCTTCAACTATCTGACTCTACTTGTCTTTCAAGTCTCAGCTTAAGTATTACTCCTCAGAGAGTCCTTCTAATACCCTCTCCCACCCAAACACACTGAGCCTCCTATGTGGCTCTCCTGATGACATTTGGGTAGTTTCACTAACTGCAGATAACCTACCTTTTTCTTTTGTATTTTCCACGTTTGTTTCTCTCTCTTCTACATTGTTTTTGGAACGTCCATGAGCTCAGCAACTGGGTCGCTTCCATTCAGCATTGTACCACCAAATCTGTTAGTGCCTTGTGCCCAACACAGACGTAATCATTGGTTAAGTCAATGGATGAAAGAAAGCTGGGCGTCTTCAGGTGAATGAGAATCTCCAGCAAAGACGTGCTGATGTAAACCTGCCTGGGGTGTGTGTTAATGGCAGGTTCTAAGCTGTGTGGTTTGCGGGGGGACAGGGCTGGGGATCCAAACTTCGCTTGGCACAGGGAGAGGAAGGAGCTGGAATGTGGGTGAGGGTAAGGCGTTATTAGATCACATACATGGAAGTGAAGCACGCTGCAGGTCAAACAGTGGTAGTACATTCCTGGCTCTTGAGTGCATATTTGATATTTGGATTCACTCTCCTGGCATTCATGTAGCGGATTTGGAAAGTGGGCCTTGAACTTTCCTCTTACAGAGAGGCATCAATGTTCTGGAGTGGTGGCCCTACATCTTAGGAATAGCCCTCTTCCCTTTACCTGCTAGATGAGATTTGTCTTGGGTCGAGCTTTCTGTGCCACCCCCAGTGCCATCAGAAGGGTGGTACATTAAGAGCTATCCCTTGATTAGGGATGGGCTCAAGGATGGGCTTGAGTCTGCTTTGAGTTAATATCCTAAGCCAGAAATCAACTAGAAACCTTCAGGCTTTCCATCAAGTCTGACATTGCTCACCAGAGCTGGGACTCCACATGGGATCTGGAAGCAAATTCTTATAAAAGAAACATAACTATAGCTGACGTACACAAAGCTCTAACCATATGTCAGGCACTGGGCTCCGCATTCCATATGCACTTTCTAATTTAATCCTCACAATAGCATCCTGTGATCTAGGTCTTATTATCGTTTCCATGTTATCAAGAAGAAAATCTTGGTATTGAGTGTGAGGCAATCTGAAACTTACCTGCCCAGCAGGTAGTGAAACCTTTGGAGTCCGCAACCTGAGCCCTTAGCCTACTCTTTCTCTGCTTCTGGAATCTGCAATTATACGAGGCAGCTGCTGGAATATTCTGGGCTTGGGATCCCAGCCATCTCTTCTCTCTCTAGAACTGAGAAAGAGGACTGCCAGCCGGTCCACAGCGGGTGGGTGATTTCAGGGTGGAGTGCATGGTGGGATTGGTTGCAATGGATTATGAATGCTAAGCTAAGAAACCTGGATGCTGTTCTTGGAAACCAAAGGGTTTGTTTGCACAAGGGGATGACATACAAGAGATCAAAGTGGCAGAGAGTAGCCCTTGGGCATCGGACTTGGGAAGACCAGATTCAAGAAGCTGCAGTGATAGCTCGGTGAGTCTGAACCAAAGCTGTGGGGGTAAAGATGGAGCGAGAGCCCTCCCAGGGTACAAGGGATAGGATCTGGCAGGAGAGTGGTACGAAAGAGCTGCTTGTTTTCACAATGATGTGAAATGAAATACACATTTCCACGCCCCCAGCCACACATGGCATCACAGCTAATATGTCTCTAATGATCGGTCAGTATTTACTTAACATCATCACTTAACATTGAAAACTACAAATGGTCTCCCACTCTGAAGAAATAGTAGTTCCCAGGCTTTTCTGGTTTGTAAGATTGCTCTTAAGAAATGGTCTTTGATGCTAAAACATTTTTAAAAAATGGAATCACATGCAGAAAGTGCTACTTACGTGTTTCTGTCCCAGCAGGACTTTATGAGGTCAAACTACTTTTATCTCTGTGTCATTGCAATGCAATTGTATGACTTTGCTCAATTAGGGTTGATGTTCTCCAATTTCTCCCAAATATTTTAAGGACGGATTTAAACAAGAGAATAGGTCAAATAAATGTGAAGAAAGATTTAGGCAAATTAAAATGAGCAGAGGATGAACGTCTGTCAGGCTCCTAGAGGATCTACTTTGCTACCAATGGATTTACTATTTGCTACCAAATAGTTTATGCTATATATCTATCTCTGTATCTATGCACCTGTGTATAGTTTTTACCTTTGTTTTGGCTGTTACTGAATGGGTGAATGAATGGATACACTTTCTTTTTTTTAATTTAAATAGTTTATTGTCAAGTTGGTTTCCATATAACACCCAGTGCTCATCCCAACAAGTGCCCTCCTCCATGCCCATCACCCCCTTTCCCTGCTCCCCCCCATCAGCCCTCAGTTTGTTCTCAGCATTCAAGTCTCTCATGGTTTGCCTCCCTCTAAGGAACTCACCAAACTCCACACCCGAAAAACAAATAATCCAGTGAAGAAATGGGCAGAAGACATGAACAGACACTTCTCCAAAGAGGACATCCAGATGGCCAACAGACACATGAAATGATGCTCAGCATCCCTCCTCGTCAGGGAAATACAAATCAAAACCACACTGAGATACCACCTCATGCCGGTCAGAGTGGCTAAAATGAACAAATCAGGAGACTACAGATGCTGGCGAGGATGTGGAGAAATGGGCACCTTCTTACACTGTTGGTGGGAATGTAAACTGGTGCAGCCCCTCTGGAAAAGTGTGGAGGTTCCTCAAAAAACTAACAGTAGAACTCCCCTATGACCCAGCAATAGCACTGCTAGGAAATTACCTAAGGGATACAGGAGTGCTGATGCATAGGGGCACATGTACCCCAATGTTCATAACAGCACTCTCAACAATAGCCAACTCATGGAAAGAGCCTAAGTGTCCATCAACTGACGAATGGATCAAGAAGATGTGGTTTATCTATACCATGGAATACTACATGGCAATGAGAAAGAATGAAATCTGGCCATGTGTAGCAACATGGATGGACGTTGAGGCTGTTATGCTGAGGAAAATAAGTCTGGCAGAGAAGGACAGATACCATATGTTTGGATGCACTTTCTAGGATTGGATATTGAACTTCATTGTGAGGACCCTGGTAGCTAAGGAGAAAAGGGAAATAGGTATACAATGTAGTCTTTGTTATATGATTAAAGGAAAAGATATGTTTATCTGAGTGAACAATGTTTCATCATGACAAGGAACTCCATGAAAAAATTGTTTCATTAGACCCTTACATAAGACATCCTGAAGTAAATAATGGGATTCCTCCTGCTGCTTCTTTCTAAAACATACTTGTTTGAATGATGCATATTTTTTTTTGTTTTTCTGTGCTTAAAACTTGGGATGTAGTCAGAGCAGGGATACGGAATTGGAGTACGAGAACTCAGTAGGTAGAAGAGGCAATGTAGAGACTGCTGTACCTAATGTAACAAGTTTTAGAAGTGAGGGACTCTCCTCTTACCTGCACGATAGAGATGATGATGATGATGATGATGATGATGATGATGATGATCATGGTGATGATCATAATGAAGAGGAGGAGGAGAAGAAGGAGGAGGGGGATGCCTACATCATAGGGATATTTTGAGGATTAAATGAAATAGTGAGTATAAACCTACTTAGCATAGAAGCTACCCCTGAGCATATAGCCCCACTGGCTAACCTGAAGCCCCTCGCTGCATGCTTGTGACATGAGTAACGCTGTTCTCAAGAGCCCTTTTCCATTTGTACCATTTCTCTTCCCTCCACTATTTATATCCTGTTAAATAATAAGATGTGAGTAGCACCACTGGTAATAAACATCTACATTTTTTCTCTCGGGCCCTCTTGTCCAAATGGAAACAGACCGTGGGACCATCCATGTTCCACATGCCAGTGAAGTTTAGACAATGGACTTGGCCCATTTCCCATTCTACGCTATCGTGTCTCATTTAATTTGAGTGACGCTTAGAACCTCATCTAGATGGGAACTTCTCCAGGGAAAACATAATTCCTTTTCCTCTGTCTCCTCTACTGCCTAACTCCGGCCCCTCAACACCTGTGTTGGGATCAATCCCCCTACATCCCCGTCCCAGGCACTGGGGTAGAGCGTGAGTACGCACACAAAGTCCCTGCCCTCACACAGCTTGCCTTCAGTGGCAGAGACAGATAAAACAACTAACCAAATGAGTAAATGTGACAGGTTCAGGTTATACGTGTCATGTTGAACATTAAAAAGGGTTGGGTGACAGAAGTGACTGGGGACATTCTCGATTTGGGCAGCGAGGAGGGACGTTCAAAGACATAATCACTGGACCGAGCTCTCAATGGTACAGAGGAGCCAGCCATGCTGTGAACCGGGGGAGGGTAGTCCAGACAGAGAAAGAGGATCGAGGGCCAAGAGCTGAAGGTAGAATGGGCTAGAAGTGTTCAAAGAGCGAGAAGATGGGCCATGTGATGGGCAGACGGTGGGGGCAGGGGCGGGGGGAGCAGAGGCCAGAATCCAGAGCTGAAGGGAAAAGGACGTGACAAACACCAGGAAAGAGACTGAGTGGCTACGTGTTTCCAGGGCAGAATGATGCCTCTAATTACCAGAGCCCCTTACCTGTCTGCTACCATTAAAATCTTGACAGATAGAACTCTCCATGCACAACTTTCAAAACCATCATTGAGTTTGGTCCTCAAGTTAACCCCAGGAGGGTAGTTACTGGGATTCCAGCTCTATGGGTGCTGGATCTACCATTTAGAGAACTTGACAGAAACCTTGTACTTTTTAAGTGTTTCTGCTAAGATTTGAATCTTCTTACTCCAAGTCCTGGGTTTCCACCATCACCAAGAAGATGCCTCTCAAGTTACTGTGTGTGCTCCTCTCCTCTTATCATTTTAAACCAATATTAGAAATGGCTCTATGGAGGCCCCTGGGTGGCTCAGTCAGTTAAGCACATGACTCTTGCTTTTTGGCTCAGGTCACGATCTCACAGTTCTTGAGTTCAAGCTTCACATCGGGCTCTGTGCTGACCCCATGGAGCCTGCTTGGAATTCTCTCTCTCCCTTTCTCTCTGCCCCTCCCTGGCTTGTTCTCTCTCTCAAAATAAATACACTTAAAAATTTTTTTAAAGGGGCGCCTGGGTGGCTTAGTCGGTTAAGCGTCCGACTTTCGCTTAGGTCATGATCTCGCGGTTCGTGGGTTCGGGCCCCGCGTCGGGCTCTGTGCTGACTGCCAGCTCAGAGCCTGGAGCCTGTTTCAGTCTGTGACTCCCTCTCTCTCTGACCCTCCCCTGCTCATGCTGTCTCTCTCTCTCTCCTAGAAATAAATAAAAACCTTAAAAAAATTAAAAAAAATTTTTAAAAAGGAATGGTTCTACAGAGACACAGGGTGTAGGTATCAATGCTTTGAATCAATTTGGTGAGTATGCACTATCAGCAGCAGTAGCATCACCAACATCAGCATCATCAGCATCAGAATAGGACAAAAACTGGTCATAATTTATTTAGTACTTACTATATCTGAGAAACATGCTAAGCATTTAGCATTAAATTTCTTTGTCCCAATAATCCTAAGGGGAAAGTTCAGTTATTATCTCTACTTTGCAGATAAAAGTAAAATAACTACTCCGCAAGTTTAAGTAACTTGCCCAATGTCACACAGCAGTGGGGTTAGAATCAGACTCAGACTCCAGGCTAGATAGACTCTGAACGACTGTAATGTTCACCTCCCGCTAAGGAACCAGAGATTGGGTCAGCCCCTGTTGGGGGGGGGGGGCAAGGGAGCACAGACTGAATGAGATTTAGTTCATGACCTTGAGAAGGTCAAGGTATAGATGGGGAATGTCTCTTAAGGGAGCACAGCCTTTTTCCTCCTGCCCAGCCTTCCCAAGCGAAGGGAGTACACAGCCTGGTTCTGTTTGACAACTCGGAGGGTTAGCATCTGGACCCGAAGTCAGGAGTGGAGGAGGGGCCAGGCGAGAGAAAGCCATCCAGCACTAAGGATTAGCACGGGCATCTTGGGAGGGAGAGGGTGAGAACCCCATGAGCAGTTAAGAGGCTCCGCCTTGGCATGGGAGATAAGTGGAAATTCTGATTTCCCTAGACCAGACGATTGAACCACAATCCAGGCTGTGGTTATTTATATTCCCCTAACAGCCTTGTTTACACAACCTGCCCGGATGCAGATCAGTGCACGGAAGCGGTGGAGGCGGCGAGGTGTGCAGCTGGAAGGGACTGGGGGATTGGTTTTACTCGTGTAGTGTTAACACAGCTACACATGACTGCCCACACTTCTGCGGCAGAGGGAGAGAATGAGAACACGCGGTCCCCGGGACACTTGCCCAGTCCTTCTGCCTGAGCGAGAGATAACAAAAGGAGTGGAGTGGACTGTGATTCTTCCAATCTCTTCCTTCGCCATCTGCCCTGACCTTTCTTTTGCAGCCTCATCACCAGCCACATCTCCTGCTCTCCCCTCCCGTGAGCACCCTGCGCGCCTGTTACTCTTGGTTCTGAATACATCCTGCTCCTTCATGCTTTTGTGCTCCAGCTCAGGCCATTTTGTTCAGAATGCCCTTTGCCCTCCTCTCTCTCTCTCTCCTCTCTCCCTCCCTCTCTCTCTCTCCCCCTCTGCTTTTTTACAAAGTATGTTATGTGTATGACTGATGGGGCACCAGATGGCTCTAGGTAGAACACAGGCAGAATTCTTATTTTATGCAAATATTTATCATCCTAGACCTGAGTCAATTTGAACAAAGACACTGAATGTATAATAACAGAAGGAGGATATAGAAAAGGCAAATATCTTGATGATCATGTAGAGATTACTGTCATTTGGGAAATACTGCTTTTAGTTATCTGACATGGTCTGCCTTTTATAACACGGGAGACAGGACTTTTACTCTAAGGTACTTTCTCCAACCTATGAAATTCGGTCACATGCTCTGATTATGCGGCCTTTCTTTACAAGATGACATCTGTCATCCTGCAGGGCATGCCCCGTTGTCCCTAAAGGGTATGGCACTGAAAACGCTGTCTTTTTCCCGGGCTCAAATCCCTCCATCCCCAGTGGAACGTGCCAGTGTCCAAGGCAAAGACCACCAAACAACCAGCTCCCTCTGTGCCTCCACCCCTCCCTCTCCTTAAACACTGGCAACCCTTAATCTGTTCTGTCACTACAATTTTGTTAATTTGTCTTATATAAATGAGATCTATCCGAGCTGTTATGCGAATCAGTCAATAGTATTCCATGGTATGGTGGTATCAGAGAGTTTGTTTGTTTGTTTGTTTTTTAAGTCACTCACCTGTTGAAAGACATTTGGGTTGTTTCCAGGTTTAGATTATTATGAATATATAATAGTATCACAAATCAAGCTTTTTGAATGTTCATATGCAGGTTTTTTTGTGTGTGAACTTGTATTCATTTCTCTGAGATCACTGAGTCCAGTTGCTGGGTTGTTTGGTAAGCACATTGTTAAAATTATAGGAAAATGCCACACTCATTTCCAGAATGGCTGTCCAATTTTCATTCTCACCAGTAAGGTCGTCTAGTTTCTCCATTTCCTTGCCAGGATTTGGTGTTCCTACTTTTTTGGTTTTTGGTTTTGTGTTTGTTTTTAATTTTAGCCATTCTGAATGTGTAGAAATATCTCATTTTGGTTTTAATTTGCATTCTCTTAATAGTTAATGATGCTGAACATCGTTTTATGTGTTCACCGATATATCTGTTTGTCTTTTGTCCATTTTCTAATTGGAATACTTTGTTCTGTTTCCATTGTTATATTTTGAGAGTTACTTATATATTCGAGGTACAAGTCCTTGTTGACTAGTGTGGATTGCAAAATCCACCCCCCTCCCCAGTCTGTACCTTTTCATTTCATCCACTTCCCTGGATCTTTCACAGAGCACCACATTTCTCCATTCTTTTAGGTCTTCTTTGATTTCCTTCCGCAGCATTTTATAATTTCCAGCATACAAATTTCGTACATGTTCTGTTAGATTTCTACCTAATTACTTCATTTTCTTTGGAGCAATTGTACATAGTGTTGTGATTTTATTTTCTGTTTCCACATGTTCATTGGTAATATACAGAAATATGGATGATTTTTGAGTGTTGATCTTGTCTCTGTGACTACTGAATTCTTTGTTGAGTTCCAGTGTTCTGTAAATTCTTTGGGATTTTCCATGTAAACCATCATATCATTTGCAAATAGAGATAATTTTATTTATTCCTTTCTAATCTGTATACCTTCAAATTTCTTTTCTGGCCTTATTGCGTTGGCTAGAACTTTCTTTGCTATCCTGAAGTGGGTGAAAGTGGACAGCCTTGCCATGTTCCAGTCTTAGGGGGAAATCATTCACTGTTTCACTATCACTGTAGATCTCATTTATCAAGTTGAAGGCATTCTGCTTTATTTCTAGTTTTCGGAGAGCTTTTGTTATGAATGGGTGTTGGATTTTGCAAGATGCTTTTCGCCATTTGATAGTGTGATATTTCTTCTTTAGCATGTTGATATGATGGATTTCAGTGATTGATTTTTGAATATGCTTCCTAGAATAGATCCCACTCGGTCATGCTTTATAATTTCTTATACACTGCTGAATTCAATTTGCTAGTATTTTGTTGTCACTTTCATGCCCTGAGTTTCTGAGAAATGTTGGTTCTATAATTTTTCTTTCTTTCTTTTTATTTTCTTGGACCATCTTAGTTTTGTTTTGTTATCGGGGTAATACAGACTTCAGAAGATATCCCCCCTTTTTCATTTCTTGCAAAAGATTGAGTAAACTTAGTATTTATTTTAAACAATTGGCAGAAAAAAATTAAAAATCTTTATAAAATTCAAGGTCGGCATAATTCTACAGAAGAACCATGTAAACATGTAAGCTTGGGTATTTTGATTTGGATGCTTTTAGACTATAAATTAAATTTCTTGGGGCACCTGAGTGGCTCAGTCAGTTAAGTGTCCAACTTTGGCTCAGGTCATGATCTCATAGTCAGTGAGTTTGAACCCTGCATCAGGCTCTGTGCTGACAGCTTGGAGCCTGAAGCCTGCTTCCAATTCTGTGTCTCCCTCTCTCTTGCCACTCCCCTGCTCATGCTTTGTCTCTCTCTGTCTCAAAAATAAACATTTAAAAATTTTAAATAAATAAATAAATAAAGGAATAAATACATAAGTAAATTTATTTAATGGTTATAGGACTATTCAAATTATCTATTTCATCTTAGGGGAGTTCTGGTGGTTTGTGGTTTCTGATAAATTGGTCTAGTTATTCCAAGTTGTCAAATTTCTATTTTGTTTTTGGAGGGAAAATTGTTGCTCCCCTTGCCAGAGGTCTGTGTTCTAAGATCTTGAATAAAACACATTAATCTCCACATTGGTTTTCTAATTCCACTTGGCTGCCCTGGTCTCTGTCTGATTTTCTTGTTTCCCATCGAAGGGCCCCCTCGCCTTCAGTTCTCTGTAACTGTGGCTCTTAGCCAATCACACTTTTAGTCTCAGCGCCAGGGGACATGTGGTACTGTCTGGAGACATTTTTGCTTGTCACAGCTGGGGAAAGGTTGTTATTTGGATCTAATAGATAGAGGTGGCACATGCTGCGAAATGTCTTATGATCTGCAGGATCGCCTCTACAACACAGAGTTATCTAGGCTAAAATGTCAATAGCACTGAGGTCAGGGAACCCTTCTCTGGCGTAGTTCTAGCACAGCCTGTGACCAGCAACATCCACCTGACCTGGGAGTTCATTAAAAATGTGGAATCTCAAGGGACACCTGGGTGGCTCAGTTGGTTGAGCGTCCAACTTTGGCTCAGATCATGATCTTACGGTTCATCAGTTCAAGTTTGAGCCCTGTATTGGGCTCTGTGCTGACAGCTCAGAGCCTGGAGCCTGCTTCAGATTCTGTGTGTGTGCGTCTCTCTCTCTGCCCCGCCCCTGCTTGTGCTCTGTCTCTCAAAAATAAATAAAAACATAAAAAAATGTGGAATATCAAGCCTTAACTAGACCTACTACAAAGTAGAATCTATAGTTTAACAACATTTCCAGATGATTCATATGTACATCAAAGTTTGAGAAGTACTTCTGTAGAATTATTTCTCCCTGTATTAGTTTCTTATTTCTGCTATAACAAATTACCAGAAATTTAGTGGATTGAAGTGACTTGAATTTATAATCTTATAGTTCTGGGGGTTAGAACTATTAAATGGGTCTCACTGAGCTAAAATCAAAGTTTAAACAGGACTGTGTTCTAGTCTCTAAGGGAGAATCCATTTCCTCTTCTAGTTTCTAGAGGTTGCCTTCATTTCTTGGCTCATGGGCCTATTAATCCATTTTCAAAGCCAAGAACATAGGGCCAGGCTTTCTTATCCTACCCTCTATCTGGTTCTGGCAAATCTACCTCCTTCTTCTATATTTAAGGACCCTTGGGATAACATTGGGCCCACAGTACTCTCCCTTATGCCTTATCTTATAGCCAGTTTATTAGGAAGCCTAATTCCATATGCTACCTTAATTCCACTTTGTCACACAAGCTAACCTCTTCAGAGATTCCAGGTATTAGGGTGTGCGTATCGTTGGAAGGTCTTTCTTCTCCCTCATAGACTCCCCAGTTGCATTGGTCATCAGAACCACCTGGAGAGCAATTTAAGCATTCAGCCCTAGCTAGATCCTCTGGAAACACTCTCCGAGGTAGGGGCTGAGAATGTGTATTTTTCTACTTTCTGGGTGGCTCTGATGATCATGCATGTTTGGGCACTGCTCTAGACCTCTTCGTGTAGCTGATTTCTCTTGGAGCATCACTTTCTGGCTTTCATTTTCTGGCAAAGGCCACGCACAAACTCTCTTGGTGATTGAACTTGGCTCCCCAAGAAACAGAATTTGGGACAGGGGTTCTATTGTAGTAATTTATTTGTCAGGTGATTCTAGGAAACAGTAGCTGGTGAGAAGGGGATGAGACAGGGAAGGGAAAGTCATTTCTAAAGGGTGGTTGTCGAGTATTTTACCACTGTTGGAAACTGGGGCCTCATCCCACCAAGGAAGTCTGGGAGCCCATAGGGGACACAGATTTCAAAGTTATCTCACTTGTGCAATAAGTAATTTGGGGTATATATGCACTGATTTCTGTTGGTCATAGCTTGAGCGAGGCTCCCAAGGGAACCTAATTCCATAATTCCCTGAAATTTTTGGTCTGTTGTGTGCACTGGTCTAATGGTCACTTGTGGCCAGAGAATGCTCTGAGGCAAAGAGACAATGGTGCTAGCATTTGAAAGTTGAGAAATGTGCACTGAATTGGTAAGGTCCAAGCAGGCATGGGTACAGCACCAATAGCACCTTTTCCACCTTGGATGTTAAGCAGCAGTTTTTTAAAAATATTTTTTATTTATTTCTAGGAGAGAGAGAGACAGCGTGAGCAGGGGAGGGTCAGAGAGAGAGGGGAGTCACAGACTGAACTAGGCTCCAGGCTCTGAGCGGGCAGTCAGCACAGAGCCCGACGCGGGGCTCGAACCCACGAACCGCGAGATCATGACCTAAGCGAAAGTCGGACGCTTAACCGACTAAGCCACCCAGGCGCCCCAAGCAGCATTTTTTAACTGAAGTCACTAAGGAAACAATACTTACAAAACAGGAGAAGAGATGGAAGAATTTTGTTGGAAACCTTCTGCTAAGGTGGAAAAGGAAGGGACAGAAGGTGGAAAAGGAAGGAGGGACAACAGTCTGTACTAAGGAGGCAGCAGGAACCGAAGCCCCTCTGAACTCCAGAGTCCAAACAGCTTTTATTCCCCATACGTGGTGCATGTTCATATTGTCATTCAGTCCCTGACAGTTCTGCGCTCACTGTCCCAGCCCAGAGACAGAGTCTCACCTCAAATCCCACTGCTGTTCCAAATGAACTCGGGGCACAGAGCATGCATAGTGCAGAAAAAGATCACAGGATTAGAATCAGGTGTCCTCATAGCGATTGTAGGGGTGCCCTGAAAGGTGATGGGACTCATGCTTTCAAACTCCCCACCTAGGTGCTTGACATGTCTGATAGTTTTCTTTCTTTCTTTTTTTTTTTAATGTTTATTCATTTTTGAGAGGAAGAGAGGGACAGAGCATGACTGGGGGAGGGGCAGAGAGAGGGGGACACAGAACCCAAAGCAGACTCCAGGCTCTGAGCTGTCAGCGCAGAGCCTGATGCGGGACTTGAATCCACAAATGGCAAGATCGTGACCTGAGCTGAAGTCATATGCTTAACCAACTGAGCCGCCCAGGTGCCCCTCTTTCTTTTTTTCAAGTTTTATTTGTTTATTTTGAGAGAAAAAGAGAGACAGAGAGACAGAGAGCAAGCAGGAGAGGGGCAGAGAGAGTGAGAGTATTCCAAGCAGACTCTGCACTGTCAGCATAAAATGTAATGTGGAGCTCAAACTTGGGAACCATGAGATTATGACCTGAGCAAAATCAAGAGCTGGACACTTAACCATGTTGCCCCATGATGGTTTATTTAAATGCTAGTTTCCTGCTTCTATGCTCAGGAAGAAACAGAAATGAGTGTAGATTCAGATACAGATATAGACGTAGATGTATCCATGAATACTTTTCTTAACCTTTTTACCAGTTCTCACTGGAATTGAGGCCAGATGATGAATTGGAGGCCACCTACATCAGGTTGGAGTTTTAAACTGAAAACCAGGATGGGTGATGTTGGCTTGTGTTACGATGCTCACTCCCCCCTCCCCTCTCTCCATCACCCGTTTCTTCTGTACCTTCTTCTATAAATAGAAGCACTGAGGTTTTGCTTCGGGTGGTTAAGTCTGTGGCCAAGGTCTTTCTATAGTTGCTGAGTCCCATCACTGCCCAGAAGTCCTGTGGTCCACTGTGAATGTCATTGATCCTCAGTTCTCTGACCCAGGTTCAGCTGCTCAGCACAGGGGCTTAGCATTGCTTCTCAGCGTGGACTTGGCCTTCTACCCATTGTTAAGACCTACCATTTTCCATGCATCCCAAATTCAATGGACTCCCTCCCCCTTCTCATCCGGCCTAAGTTTCCCAAAGAAAAATAATGCAAAGTGGTACAAATTTACAAGTGTGGCACTGAATAAAGAATTAGGAATATAGTGACATACTAGCAATGAGGTTTGCTATATAGTCTTCATTTTAGCGAGCGATTTTTCTATAGCGTTATTCACAGATATGCTGTTACTCTTGACATTCCTCAGTATTTACTCTGAGCCCTGTTTAGCATAAAGCATCCCACAGCCTACCCGTGGTTCAAAAAATAAGCATGAAAAGGGTCTATCTTATTCAGCAAACCTATTCCCTGAGGTGTTTCTCCCCCATAGAAAATAAAACGTGCATTGTCGCATAGGAGTAAATTGAACCAGAATGTTGCTGGGGTTTTTTTGTGTGGGTCTTGTGAACATTCATGTGCTTATCTCTAAGCTAGATTAATACGCATTGTGCTGCGTTAGCTAAATGTTAAAGTCACCCCCTAGTCACCCCAACAAGAGTGGTGTTTGAGGCAATTTGAACTTAGCATAAGCTTTAAATATAAAATCAGTTCTAAGGAGTCAGAGGCAGATCCACTCTTCTTGCCCAAAGTGGGGAGAGTGGGTTTATCAGAGCGACTCAACTTGAAAGAAGCAGCTGCTTTTTACCAAATTCTGCTCTTCCCCTGGTACTCACCAACCAAGTGGCTACAAAGCAGAGGAATAGGAGAGTTCTGGAAACCCATTCATTGTAGAAACTAAAATAATAATAATAATAATTGGGGCCCAGAAATGAAACAGCTTCCTGAAAGGCACACAGCATCCCTCAAACTTACCCTCAAAGGGAAGGGCTCAGCACACAGGCTCCATCTTCCTCTGCATTCATGTGAAAGTCTGACTCTATATCCCCACTTGCAACAGGGCCCGAGACAAGCCAGTTTCCTAAATGAGAAGGGCTCATCACGGACGAACACCAAGCCAATGCTAGATCTGAACTTGGGAAAACAGCCCTCTTTGAACGGATAACAATCAAGCCATTGGGACTGTATTTAAAAAAAGAAAAAAGAAAAGCAAAGAAAAACAGTCCTAATTGATCAGAGCCATGCCTTTTGTGTCAAGCAGCAGCCTTGGAGAAAGAAGACGAGTTTGAGAGGTCTGGAGTTAAATCCTGTTTTCCACCAGTTTGGAGAATGCACGGGGCCAAGGAGACCATGAGGAGGAAATCACGTCCCACCCTCTTCTCCATTCTGGTGCAGGGCAAGGACTTTGCTGCTGCATTAAAGAAAGGACCACGCAAAGACAGACGCTTTGTTGGTGGAGGGAGCAGGTTGGAAGAAAGCAGGTAAACACACCTGGTGTAGAAATTGTTCATGGCAGGCGTGTTGGTTCCGAAAACGCTACAGTACCAGGTAACGGAATTTATGAATAAAACCCCTTCCTTATTTCGACCCTAAAGGAATAAAGATTTATTACCATCCTAACCAGGGAACCAGTATTGACCCACTGGCTATTGGGAGATTTTTAGCATTGTGGGCAAGAATATTTATTGCTTTTAATTACCATAAAATAGCAAGGATCTTGTTTTCCACAGATTTTCATCCGTTCCCCGATGTTGGCTTGTAATTCTGGGTGTGGGGAGAGGGAAAATAATGCCATCTCCGTGTTAAAGTAAAAACTCGCAGACGAAGATGATAAATTAAAAATGACCAAGGCTGGGGCGCCTGGATGGCTTAGTTGGTTAAGCGTCTGACTTCAGCTCAGGTCATGATCTCACTGTTCATGGGTTCGAGCCCCACATCGGGCTCTGTGCTGAAGCCCAGAGCCTGGAGCCTGTTTCAGAGTCTGTGACCCTCTCTCTCTCTGACCCTCCCCTGCTCACGCTGTCTCTCTCTCCTAGAAATTTAAAAAAAAAAAAATGACCAAGGCTTTTTTTCAATCTCTCTCTACTTTCTTTTCAATCCCAGAAAATCAACATAGCCCGAGGGGTGGGGGCGCTTGGGTGAATGGGTCCCACTGGTCATGTGACCTTTGGCAACTCAGTTAACCTCTGTGACTCCCCAAATCCTCAACTGAAATAAAAGCAAGCGCCCAAAGGGTTACAGTGTGGCCTCCCGAACTACTGGTGGTAAGGAAACAGCAGCAGCACCGGCTCTCCCTGGACCCGGCCATTGTCTGTTTGGCCTACAGAGAATTTCTTCATCTCAGGAAGCCTCAGTTTTACCTCTCATAAAAGGAGGAGAATAATGCTTCCTGTGCAAGGCCATCATAATGATAAGAGGTGATAAAGGGTTAAAAAAAAATCCCTAGCCATGTTCTTAGTACCTATCATTCAGTAAATGATAATCATTTTCATAATTGGAGGTCTAGATGCCACAAGGCTGTGTATGCTCACCATCTCATTCTCTCCCACCTCCTTCTCCCTCTCTCTCTCTCTCTCTACACACACACACACACACACACACACACACACACACACACAGAGACATGTGCACACATGCAAGAGGGAGAAGAGAAAGATTCGGGCTCCGGGCCAGGGGTGGTGGGTTCTGCTTTCCCCAAGACTTCCTCAGCTGTGGGCTGTCAGCTACGATCTGTATGTCTGAATCCACCTGCGGGTCTTCCCTGGCCAAAGGAAAAGAACGTCTAGCAATTGCCAGTCATGTGCCAACAGCTGGCACCCCACGTTATTGTGGGTAAGAAAGATAAGCTGTCTACACTCCAGGTTGCCAATGAAAGCACTGTGCTGAAAATGCCGACTGGGTCCACACGGTGAAGAACACAGGGTCTTAGGGAGGGTCATTAGACTCCGTTCAAACACTTCCAGGTGCATGTGGTTGCACCTACAACAGTGATCATCTTTATGTTTCACCCCACCCCCCGCCGCTGTTTGACCTTGGGCCCGTTCCTAACTTCCTCAGGTCTTTGTTTTCGTATCTGCAAAATGGGAATAAATGTATCTATATATGGGATAATTGTGAGGGTTCGCCCAAATAATCCGTATGAGGCTTACTCATCAACGTCTAACCCAGAGCGCAACAATGAATAGAAACTGTCATATAAGACCTCTGGATTATTATTGTCCTTTTCTGCTGGCAAATTCTGAAGAGGGGATGCCCCCAAACTAGTCTCCCAGAAAGAAAAATAACAAGTCCACTTCAGCGTTTTACATGCCCTTGCCCACCGTTAAAGTAGTAATTGTAGACCAGGCTAATATTTCCTAACTTGAGAACATCTGGACTTCCCTCCTGCCTTAGGAGACTCATCAGGGTCATATTTTCCTGAGCATCTGCATTCACCTAGGGTGATATACGCACACCAAGTGTGGGGGAAACCCTTTGTAAGTCGAGGAGAGTGAAGAGGTTTTAGCTCTGTGAAAATGTAAGTGTTGGAAGTATCTCAGGGAATAGAAAGAACACTGGCTGAAGTAGCAATAATAAAGGAAATACTTTCTAACAAATCCCCATATGGCCTCACTGATGACCATCAGTGGTAAGTGTCTTAGGTTAAGCATCACTTAAAGAAATGCAGGGATGTACTAGATGGCAGCGATTATATCTAAGGGATGCAGGGATGGAGAGAAGAAGAAGGGAGGGGACTAGGTTAGGGGAAATAAAAAAGGAGAAGAGGGAGAGGGAGACGGGAGCAGGAAGAGAGAGGAAAATACAGAACATGGTGAGAAGGAAACAGAAAGAGGCGGTGAGCAGGTAATAAAGGAGGGCAGTAGGAAAGAGAGGGACACTCTGAAAATTGAGAAAAGGCAAGGGCACCAGCATTTGCTGCCAGACGGACCCTCCCATACGGTAGGTCTGCAGTTTGTCGGGGCCACCTTGCGTGAGGATTTCTGCAGTGACTTCTCCGAGCGAGGGGGCCCTCCCCGCTGGGCTTTGCTAACCTGCCTGCTCCCACTGTCCCCGCTGGGAAAACAGCGATGCTCACTGCCAGCCAGAACAGGCGAGAGTCCCTTCTTCCCTCCTTGCGTAAGCACTCACCCCTGGAAACGCTGCTCCTTGCTCTCGCCTTTCAATCCTCTGCTAAGGAAGAAAATAATAAAGGAGAAGATGAATTGAGATTCTTTTATATTTTTTACTGAAAATGGCCCCAGACTGGCAACTTCTCCAAGTCAGTGGCTCTCTTTGGGGCCTGACGATCCCTCTGCATCAGCGATCGACACCACTGGACCCTGCCTTCTTTATCGCAGAGGCTCCTTCGGAACTTGGCGCGGTGCCTTTTGTGCGATGGTGACAAACAGGAATGGGACTACTTGCCTGGCCACCCTTTTGGGCTAAGTAGAGGAAGAGAGTGAACTGGTGCGTTTTACAGAGCTTTGGCTGGTGTAGATCTGAGCAAGCATTTCACACAATGAAAGATGAGAGCACAGAGCTTCCGAGAGGCAAAGTGGGTTCTCTCTGAGTCACATGGTTGGTTGGGGGCAGAGCCTACCTGGCACTCCTCCCCCGGCGGGCTGGGGCTCTTTCTCTGGAATGCCCCTCTGCTGGTCAGGGGTTTATATATATATAATATATAAACCTTGATATATAGAAACCTTGATATATATATAAAACCTTGATATATATAAAACCTTGATATATATAAAACCTTGATTGATATATATATGTATATAAAACCTTGGTATATATATTTATATATACATAAAACTTTGATGTATATCTGTAACCTTGGTATAACCAAGGAAAGCAAAAATTCCTTCCCTTAGTGCAGTTATATCTCACTTACAAATTGTATATTTTCCCTGGGAGTTAAATATTTTTTCTGTTTCTGTGTTTTATTTGTTTTTTAAATGTTTTAAAAATGAATTTAATAACGCCTAAATGCAACACGCCTCTTCCTACAGACGCTATTACTCAGAAAGCCCTTCCGAGCGTTGGCTGATGTATCCTCAAAACGTCCACACAGACATGATTTTCCACATTAATCTGTCTCTTAGGGAGTGTGCCCACAATACTGTAGTATAATGCCCTCGGCTGTTGAAGTTCCTGTCTGTACCCCACTCCGTTTCACACTCACGGGTTTTCACACTCCTGGGCTGATTTGTAGCTACACAATACCCATCTAAGAGATGGAGGAACCGAGGCACAGAATTCTGAGGCTTAGACAAGAACAGAATGGTTTGTTCAAAACAGTGCTCAGAGTCCCAAGGCCAGAGGGTCCAAGGCTGTTATTGATCTGGAAGCCGTTCACATCACCAAGGTTTGGGAAATCAGACTGACCTGGTTTCAAATTCTCTTCTGACACCTGTTAGCTTTACGGCTTTGGACAAGTGTCTGAGTCTTAGTTTTCTCATCCATGAAATGGAGATAATAAGGGCGTGGGCGTGACAGAGTCGTTGCAAGAATCAAAGGTCCTGTCTGGAGAGTTCTTAGCACAGGGCAGGTGCTCTGTACAGCTTGCTCTCTCCCACCTCACTCCCGACAGATTCTCTCTTTTTCCTCACTGCATCCTCGATGCCCAGGCAAGGTTGTTTCTTGCGGAGGACGTGTGTTCCCCCGTTCGACCTCAGCTCACCGGCCGTATCGTTCGCCAGAGCACAAACCCGTCTGCTTCTCCGTTTAAAAATGATCACTGCTGATTCATGCCTTTGCCCTCAACACTCGTTTAATCCTATTTCCCCTTCAGGGGGTTAAGTTTTCCGCCAGATAGTCTCTTTTATAAAAGCTGTGATTTTTTAATTTTTATGTTTCAGCACGTTGGGCTCTCTCCTTTAAAGAAACAGAAAGCATCAGCATCTCTACTTGATCGTGAGGACGGTCAGGGCACCAAAAATAGTCAAGGAATCAGCTGAAGCTCTGACTTTCCCAGGGAGGAATGCAGAGAGAGGCATCTCTCGGGTTCTTGGGACCTCTGAGCATCAGGAAGGCTGTGGGGTCAGGAGGACGTCAAGAGACTGGGTGTTTAGATTGGGCCAGGTCTCTAATTCAGCGTTTGACCTTGGAGGGAAGGAGGGACCTTCCTGTAGAGCCTGTTTGCTCACCTATAAAATAGGGAAGCTGGGCCAGATGATCTCTAAAGGCACTTTAGCTCCTGCATGTTATTACCTCTATCACTGAAATCTTGTCAGAGCCCAAAGGAATTAATTTTAATGATTAAATTCCAGGCACTATGTAGCCCTGGGGGAGATAATTGGGGAACATGGTTGTGCCTTTTAAATCAATCCACATGGTGACCCCCAACTCTGCCTAATTGTCAAGAAAGGCCCTTCAACCAATCTTCAAATAGACTGAATTATAAATTAGACATGCCCGTATCCAGAGGTACATTATTAGGTAGAGATGTTTTATAGACCATAATTGTGCATGGACAATGCAGCGAGAGCTAGCTCACCTGCCATTTCATAACCCAAACCCTTTATTACCTGGCAAGAATGCGTTTGCCCTGTCTACACTCTGCTTTTATACAAAAATGAAAAGAAAAAAGGGAAATAAAAAGGTTACAAGCCAACAAGCTGATAACCTGGCTTTATCTTGAGAAAATAGATTCTATGATATGCCCTGGGGTCAGTGTGGATTTAACTCCATTCCACACACCTCCTGTAGCCACTTCTATGGTACAGCTGCGCTATAGACAAACAAAACAAAACAAAACAAAACAAAAAAACCCAGAAAATTCTGGAGTGCTTATCTGAACAATGCTAACAAGGATGAAGCCTTCACAATTTCATTAAAAAGTATACAACATCTCACATGCATTCACCTCTGGGACCCTTGCAACAGCTCCCTGAAGTAGGAAAAGTGTCATTGTCTCCAGTACACAGATCCAAAAACAAAAGTCACAGGAAAATAGTCACTGGAGTTAAGTTGCTCAGCGCTTCACAGGTGCCATTTCATCTCATCACCGTGATGCTCGCGGGAAGTGAGCATTTTTATCTCCATTTCACAGATGAGATCACTGAGACTCCGAGTGGTTAAGGAAGAGACTCAGGCTCATTTAACCCAGGATCATGTGACTCTACAAATCCATGTTCCTAACTTCCTTCTCACCTGTCTGGTGACTTGTTCAAGGTTTCACATCCGGAGTCACGACCAAGCCACATTCAGAGCCCCGTCCCTCTGCCTCACACTACCCTTAAATGCTTTGCTCTCTCTCTCTCTGTCTCTCCCTCTGTCTCTCTCTTATGTCTTCCGTGCCACGTCCTTGAAGATGGGCAAGAATCATACCGCATGCTTTGCATTTCTCTATTAACCAGAACTTTGTATTTTGGCTGTTCCTGATAACAGAGAATTTACTTTTAATTTTGCACAAAGCAAAAGAAAAGTGGAAGTCAATTCTTTTCAGTGTGTTGAGTGTCTGCCTCTTCGTTGGTTGTGGTTGCAGATGTGTGGAATGATTGGGGGAAAGGCTGGGGTAAAAGTCATTAACGTGTTCAGCTTTCGAAGGGAAACCTGCTTAGATTTCTGGGAGAATAGAGCAGGTGGGGGCTCTTAGAGCCTTTCTCTAGAACCGTGTCCCTCGCGCCTTTCTACTGGTTTCCATCCCTGCTGCCGTGTCCCTTTTCCGCACCACCACCGTCTCTATCCTGAACCATAAAAGAGCCCTCCTAACCCGCTTTCTCGTACCAGCTGTTTGTGTCTCCAATTCATTACTTGCTCGGCAACCTGAGAGTTCTTTTCAAAACACGATAGGATTATGTCTGTCTCCTGCATAGGGAGGGCAACTTTTCCTTTCTCCCCTTCTAGGTTCTTTGGCTGGTCCGATAATTAAATTGACATAAGACAGATTAATGGGAGAAAAATTTAATTTCATATATATGGGACCCCATAAAAATACAAGGTTCAAAGGAATGAGGGAGGCAGGCAGCTTTTATACCTTTTAGACAAGGAAACAATGAATTTGTGAGGAATTGACAAGACAAAGGGGTTGGGGTTTGGGGAAGTGAATTAGTGAAGAAATAACAAGGCTTTTTCTTTTTTCTTTTTTTTTTCCCCACAGCCTTGTCAGCCCTGAACCCTTTGTGTCTGGTAAGGAGGACGCCTTCTCCCCTCCCAGGACAGAAGAGCACTTTTCACATGGGAGAGAGATTTCCTGCTTTCGGGAGGACAGAGTAGAGCTGAGTGTCTTTCTGACACCGGCACTTTCCTTACTAACTTTATGTGTTTATTTTTTTAAATGTTAATTTATTTTTGAGAGAGAGAAAGAGAGAGAGCAAGGAGGGAGGGGAGGAGAGAGAGGGGGCAGAGGATCTGAAGCAGGCTCCATGCTGACAGCGGCGAGTCCCAGGCGGGGCTCGAACTCAGGAACTGGGAGATCATGAGCTGAACCAAAGTAGGACGTTCAATTGACTGAGCTACTCAGGCACCCCTCATTACTCACTTTAATTCAAAATAATCAATATTCCCAAACGGCATATTCTGGGATGGCCTATTTTGTTCCCCATCGCCCGCTTTGATTCCTCCAGTCTCCCCCTTCTGGCCCAAATCCTCTACTGGACTGACCTCCAGAGCCTTGTCTTCTGGGTCCTACCTCCTTCTCTCTTACTGTCTTTCCCTCACTTTCTTTCTTTCACCTCCTGGGTTCTCCATGTATAAAGTTCCTTTCTGAAGGCACCTGGGTAACTCAGTTGGTTAAGCATCTGACTTTGGCTCAGGTCATGATCTCACAGTTTGTGAGTTCGAAGCCTTTGTTGGGCTCTCTGCTGACAGCTCAGAGTCTGGAGCCTGTTTCAGATTCTGTGTCTTGCTCTCTCTCTCTCTCTCTGCCCCTCCTCCACTCATGCTCTTCCTGTCTCTCAAAAGTAAATAAACATTAAAAAATAAAGAACATTCCTTCCTGCCCCAGTGCTTTTTTTTTTTTTTAATATTTTATTTATTTCTAGGAAAGAAAGAGAGACCCTCTAGGAGGGTCAGAGAGAGAGGGAGTCACNCCTGCATGGCCCTCCCTCTCTCTGGAGTTTTCAGATTATTCTTTTTCCACCAGCCCTTTCCACTCCCCACCCCCACACATGCATCTAAAGACTCAACCATACCTAAGAACCTCTTCACCCCAAATTACACATCCCCTTCCTAGGGAAGCATTCCCCAATCTCCGTGCTAGGCCAGGCCACCCTGGTCCATGTTCTCCACTAGACCATAGGCTGTAGGGGCACAAGAGGTCACATCTGTCTTCGTGAGCTAAGTCTCCTTCATGCCTGGGTTGGGGTTTCATATACACTGGTGTTTGATGATGTTGATGCTATATTGACTTGTTGGTGGAATGAACAAATATTCAGGGTTATATAGCTCTACCCTGACCTTGGTTAGTTCCATCCCAGAACACAGAGGCCATCTGACCTGCCTCCCAATCTTCCTCCTTCTTCCCGAAGCACAACTTCAATATTACACGTTCAATTCCAAGACCCTAGTGGTCTGACCCAGCTCTAGCCATCCTGAAGCTTATAATACAAAGACACAATCAATTTTATGATTTCATCCATTTATTTTTCTTCTCACCTCTCAGTCTACCAATTCTCTCCTTTACTCAGTCCTTATTAATATAATGTATCTGACCAATAAAGGAGGAAAAGTATATAATTTAAAAAGCAGTCCCCTTAGGAGGTATCTATCAGTCTAATTTATACCTAGATAGGGAGTAAACCAGGATAGGTCATGCTTACAGAAAAATGCCACATTTCAAAGTCCTGCAAACATTTACAAAAACCTCCAAAAGACCAAATATTCCCTGATCGAACAGTTGTTTTTTCTTTTCTGTTTTTTTCTTCTTTCCTTTGCAAAGAAAAATGTTTTCAAAACATTTTTTACCTTCCAAAGGTTGTTAAGCGGCTTCACACATTTTTCCCTCTGGGGTGTTCATATCCACCAAAGTTAATGGACGGAAAATTAATGTTTCTCTCCAAATGTTTCCACAATCACAAAGCAAATAGTTGATTCTGCCAAGATGAGAGTGTAAATCTGCCCTCAGGAAAAGGCTTCCATCACTATTACCCACATCATTTAGCCCAAATCCAGAGACTGGCCTAATTATTATGATAATTAAGGAAATGTGGATTTAGGGATCTGAAAGACCCTCCGTATATATCTGACCACACCATGCCATCAACTTTCCACTCTCCTGTTGTTTTTATGCCTGGTAGACCGAGTTTTCTTTGCGTACAACACAATTCGTTTTTTTAAGTGATGCTTTCCAAATATTGTGACTCAAGTCAGCACAAGCTGAAATATTTTCTAGGCGAGTAAAACGGTTTAATTATGAATCACTTTCCAAGAAATAGATTGCAGCTAAAGCCCACATATCCACAGAGTGGATGGATCATTACCAACTCAGCATCAGGGTCCCATTGAGGCTTCTGTTTTCAAGGATCATCACTTAATTGGTGTGGATCATAAAAGGGAGAACATCAATGTGTCTTTTAGGGGAAATGAAGGCAGGGGGAGCCTAATATTTGCAACTGGATCCCGGTTTAATAAACCGGTAGAAAGCCACACTCATAAAATGCGGTAACGATAATTCAAGTGTCATAAGAATTTCTGCTGGAGGATTAGCTTTGGTCTTACTGACATTCAACTAAATACCACCAAAGAACAACAAGGAAGAAAATAACTAATATATAACTATAACTAATATAATTAATAAACATTTAGTGGAAATTGCTGAGGGCCAGACACTGGTCCAAACTGATTTACTTGAATTAAGCTAATCCTCACAAGAATTCATGGAAGTACCTTGCCCTTATCATTTCCAGGTCACAGCTGATGAAACTGAGGCACAGAGGTTAAATGACTCAACCAAGGCTACACAGCTAATTAGTGGCAGATTTGGAATCAAAGCTTTGAAGGCTACCATTTGGACCTATCTTTTAAGCATTAGGCTATACTGTTAAGCAAGCTCCAGGAAAGCAAAATGTTTACTAGCTCTGGCTGGAGGATTTGCCTTGAAGTTTGGCTTCCTTCCTTGGGACAGCTCTGGACCCTAGAAAGAGCCAGAAGTCACGGTGTTCTTTATCTGTAGTCTACCAGGAGCTCAGCACACAATTTCCTGCCCCCTCAAACCAAGTCTGCATTGCCTTAGCCCAGCCCAGAGTTAAATGCATCCGCGAAACAGGACGTACTTCCCAAACCAAAATAAGGCACCGTGAAGAGACAAAAAAGGCCTATCTAGGGACTGTTAGGACTGTGGAATACCTAGCTAAAACTCTCTCTTGAGGGATGAGCTCTTTACTGCTACTTTCCTCAGATCTGGTTGGCTCTGGCTTTCACTATTCATACATAGGCACAGACCCTTCCCTTCCCACCTAATTGTGTGAGACTTTTTCTGTTGAATAGGCATGCTTCACTGCATTGGAGCCAGACACAACCCCCAGCGAGCAATAAAACATGGTTGAGGGGAAACATGTCTGCTTTCCCCTCTGGGGAATGAATTCTAGGTAAGTAATGGATTGTTTTTGTTAGCAAGGGCAGTCTTATTAAAGAGTCACATGAAAAGGACTTGACATTTTGTTTATATGTGAGAGAAGGAAGTAAAGAATAATTTTTAAGCACTAAAATGAGTTTATGAAAGGAGAAATGCATAAATAAATGAGTGGGAGAAATGCATAAATAAATGAGTGGGAAACAGGGGGTGCCTGGGTAGCTGAGTCAGTGGTCCAGCTCTTGATTTCAGCTCTGGTCATCATCTCACAGTTTATGGGATCAAGCCCTGAGTTGGGCTCCATGCTGATGGTGTGGAGCTTGGTTGAGATTCTCTCTTTCTCCCTCTCTCTCTGCCCCTCCCTAGCTCTATCATGCACACTCTCTAAACAAATATTTTAAGGTGTGAGAAACAGAGATAAGATGTGCAGGTTTCTAAGGGATTGTGATAACTTTCAGTTTTGAACTCTCAGCCACACCCAACTGGAAGGTATCCAGCAGGTGGCTGGAAATTGGACTGTGGCATTTAGAAGGATTGTCAGAAGTAGAAAAGATTTCAGGGTCACTGGTATAGTGATATGTATGGAAACCATTAAAATGGAAAAGATTTCCAAAGAAAAGAATACTTAGGATAAGAAAAATAATGAGGGGCACCTGGGTGGCTCAATTGGCTGGGTATCTGGCTTTGGCTCAGGTAATGAGATCACAGATCGTAGGTTCGAGCTCCGCATCAAGCTGTTTACTGTCAGCAGGGAGCCTGCTTTGGTTCCTGTCTCTTCTGTCTGCCTCTCCCATTTCATGCTTTCTCTAAGTCTCAAAAATAAAAACATCAAAAAATGTTTTAAAAATAAAGAATAATAATGAAAATGGTAGGCTTTAGAAAAGGCAAATACATTTAAGAGGTAAAAATAAGTAAAAAGGAATTGAAGGAGAGGAAGAGGTAGTAGTGGGGAAAGATTGCAGACCAACAGTGGTCCATTATGGTGGCAGGAGAGAAAAGCCAAGGAGAAAACAATTCTGCGCTAAGGGATATGATCATTAGTGTCACACTTTCAGAGAGGTCACAAAATGTGAAGACTGGGAATGGCTTTTGATGTTGCAATTGGGTGGCCCTTGAAGGAGCTTTTCCAGTGTTCAATGGTGCCACGTAGCAATCCAGATTTCTGGAGAATAGCACAATAAAATACTTTTAAAACATCTTATTAAAAACCGCTAATTGGTGAGCACAGATATGAGGACGCTGCTGTGCAATGGACTTCAAATACCGGCCAAACTTCTATTGGAAAAGGATAGCTTTGCATTTGATTTTAGACATTCCTGATGGAAGGCCAGCTGCTGTCCATGGTGCTAAAAGAGTCATCTGGCATTATAATATTGTAGCCATATGACCAGTATAGTTGGAGTGAATTAGGTGTTTCATTACATGCCTCTATTTGGGGGATTTATTTTTCACCGAGATGAGATTTTTCCTATATATTTCCCATCTGGAAGGTTTTTTTTAAACTCCCCAATGGTTAACGCTAGAATGCAATTGGTATTTTTTTCTTTTTCTTTCTTTCTTTTTAAAAAAGAAATCCCTTGAAACACGAGTATAAGAAATAGAGGTGAGGGAAAAATGGAAAATGGAAGACATGTGGAAAAGGTTATAAATTCTTTCTTTTGTCAAAATATCTGAAACCGCAAAATCTCCACTCAGCTCTACTCCAACCATACCACTCTCAAAGTAAAAAAAAAAAAAAAAAATTAATAATAAATAAATAAATACCACAGCAACAACAACAAGACTTAAACTGTATGGAATTCAACCATGCCAATGATGATGCACAATTAAAAGTAAAGTAGAAGAAATAGAATATAATTGTTATGAATAATCATAAAGTATTAAAATAGTTGCCAATGGAGTCACAGCCTTATTTCTTGCATGTTCCTTTATAAAACACGTTTTGAATCACTAGAAAAAGAGGCAATATATAACAGTAAGCAATTCATGTAACATTCCTGATGAAGTCAACATAACTATCCTTAAAGGTCACATCAGTAGGATCTACCGGGGAGAGTTGCCAATGAACTTGTGAGTTTGTGGTTGAGTAAATCACCAAAGTATTTTCTTCCACTCAAAAATTCAGAAGTTTGACTGATTGGGAGACCAAACTAAATAGGAAATAAAAGATCCAACTGTCATCATGAAATCATTAACAAAATGTGATCAGTAGGTCCGCAATGTGTCTACAATGGAAGAAAAAAGGTGAAATAGAACTCAGTACAAACAGTTGAAGGATGCATTTTTGGTTTTTCCAGGAACAGAGGAGACTAATAGGAAATGTACTAGTTACTCC
>NW_027530971.1:12662654-12725415 GCF_008692635.1 Crocuta crocuta | reverse complement strand
TCCATCAGTGCTGGGCACTGGGTGATTTGGACGCTGTGAAGAGCTGTAGTAAGAAAGAATAGACATGACTGGTGATGAAGATAAATATTTAAAATTATCTGAATGTTTACATAAAATGTTACAATGGCAAGGAGGTATGCCATAGGACATATAAGGAGATAGTTCACTAATTCTACAAAATTCTACCTCTCTGGGAAGTCATGTTTACATTAAGGCATGAAGGGGAGAGAAGGGGACACACGAAAGAATACTTCAGGTGAAGAGAACAGCATGTGTGCAAATATGGAGACATATATATTGAAGAAGTATAAAAATGAAAGGCCATGTGGCTCAGGAGTAGAGTGTGACAAGTAGAGAAGCTTGAAATGATACAAAAAGAGTGAAGGGGTCATAACTCGCAAGCCCTTCTCTATACCATGTGCAGGATATTGGCCTTGTGCAATAAAGCCTTTATTAGCTCTGTGCATATCAAAGGGTGTATTGCCAATGTTTGATCAGAGAAGCCAACTATTTATTATAGGGACTGGACCTCCAATCTTGGGATCTGGTTAAACAGCCTACATGAGGCTTTTGCTTCTGTGTCTGCTAATGCACCTGAAGTCAGCAGGGTGGACAGCCAGGAAGTGGAGACGAACCAAACCAGGGGAAACGAGCAAACAGAAACCCGTGAGATGGCGGGACCCCACAAGGAGAGACTGAGAACAGTGTTACTCTCTCACTGCCTTTGGCCTTCAACGTTGATGGTAGGGGTAGCCATCAGGAGAAGTGGCATTTTTTGTCCCAGCTAGATGCCCACCTGCTCCAGGAGTGGAGGAAGCTGAAGAAGATTCCGGAAAGCTGGAGAAGCTTGTGGGCCTCGCTGCGAGCCCACACTGGCCAGGTGAGCCAGAACACAGGCACAGTGTGCGTGAGCTGTGTGCTGATCAGTGTTCTCCAGAGATAAAGAACCATGCAAGCATGGAGGCCAACACTGCCCAAAGTTGGTCTTCGGCAAGCTGGAGCCCCAGGAGATGCAATGATACAGTTCCAGTCTGAATGCCAACAGACTTGAGACCCAGGAAAAGCTGATGCTTCAGCTTGAGCCTGAAAGTAGGAAAAACCTATTGTCTCAGCTTGAAAGCCATCAGGCAGGAGGAATTTCCTCTTACTCACAGGAGGGTCAGTCTTTTGGGTCTATCCATGCCTTCAACTGATTAGATGAGCCTTACCCATGTTAGGGAGGGCCATCTGCTTTTCTCAGTGTGCTGATCCAAATGTCGATCTCATCCAGAAACATCCTCACAGACACACCTGGAATCATGTTTGACCAAATGTCAGGATATCCTCTGGCCCAATCAAGTTGACACATGAAACTAATGATCAAAAGTTGTAAGATCTGGGCATCTGGGTGGCTCATTGGTTGAGCATCTGACTCGATTTCGGCTCAGGTTATGATCCTAGAGTCATGAGATCGAGTCCTGCATCAAGCTCCACACTGAGCGTGGAGCCTGCTTAAGACTCTCTCCCTCCCTCCCCCTTCCCTGCTCCTCTCCCTCCTGAAAAAAAGTTGCAAGATCACCTTGGGCCTTGTAATGATCTTCCAAATGTAAAAAGATGATGGCAATGTCTTCAATTCTGTCTTCCAAATCATGGGATAAGTGACTTCTGGCTCTTTATTTTGAAGTATTCAGTGAAGTGAATTCTAAGAAATGTAGTGTCAGTAAACTTGACATAAGGCAAACCCATCCCCAAAGCCTTTATCAGAACTGAGAGTAGAAAATCACACACTACTGGTAGTGCCGATAAAGGATCAGAGGGCATCAAAAGAGGATCTCTTCACCTTCCAATGGGAGAAGGGATGAGCATGACCTTACGTGGTAGTACTCTTGAATAACATGATATGGCAGAAACAGAACCATGAGTGGAGTGTTTGAGTCAGAGATAGCAGAGGTAGGAAGTGTCCCATCACTGAGAAGCAACCAAGGAGAGAAAATATAATTGCCTTTCACAAATGTTTCAAGGTCATTTTTCACTTGCATGGATATCCAGCTACATGATGGATGTTTTTTCAAACAGTTGGTGGCTCCTGTGCTTAAGGAAATGCCATACCTCATAAAAAACATACAGCTATTCCACTGAAAAACAACACGATGTATCATAGAATCACTTAAGGAATTGGGATGTGGGGCAAATAAAGGAAAAAGGAAGGACCATGGAAGGTGATAAAGTTGAGAGATGTATGTGAGAAGTAGTTTCGTGGACCCCCACCTTGAACATCAGAATAGAACCCTGTTAGGAAGACATTCTGAAGCGCCAATTCTGACATAGTTACAACTAAAAGCAACCCAGCTTAGTTGCTTTTAACGCTGTAAGGATGCAATTGTAGACATTAACATGGTCTGTGTGGCCCTGATGGATATGATCTCCTCCTCACCGCTAACCTCAGCTCATGCCACTCTCTACCCAGTACCCGCCATTATTGCCTTTCTCTTCTTTCTCAAAGCCACCAGACTCCCTCTCACCTTAGAGCTTTTCTATGTGCTACTGTGATGGCCTGCGATGCTCTTGATCTGCACTTGACCTGAGTGAATCCATTCATGCTTCAATCTCAGGCTCAGCATTATTTCCCAGGGAGGCTATGCCTGTATGCTCTTTCCCCTCCTCTGAACGAGCATGGTCCCTGAGTTACACACTCTGATTGCCCCCTCTACCTCTCTGCCATCACACTGAGCGTAACTGTAATTCCGTGGTTATTTTTGAGATCGATAGTTTGTTTCTGACCCTACCACTAAACTATAAGATAAGTAAGGTTATGGGCTGTATCTCTACAACTTCGCACAAATGTAGTGGCTTGTTAGATGTTGTCTGAATGGAGCAAATGAAGGAAGCAGATGGACTTTCTGAATCGCTGGATCTTGGGATCTGTATCTTTGTAGATTAACCATTTAACTCGCAGGGCAAGGTTATCATCAGTTTCTGGTGCTGAAAAGCATCACCACCTTCCACTGTGTTCAGCTCTCTCCCTATTGAAGCCAAAGTAGCTTTTATTTTGGATTTGCTAAACATGGCCCAAACGTCTGCAACATCAGAATGAGCTGAGCGCATCCGTCGGCATTTCGTATCTTCCTCGGGTTGCTCAGGAATAGTCCAACGTTTCCCTGATCCTGGTTGAACATTATTTTGCAAACATCTGCTCTGAGTCTAAATTCCTAGGGAAGCAGGATTGAAGGGAGCATTGTGTCTCTATTTCTGTGTTTACCTCACTTCCTCTCTGAAGACCTTTTCCCTTGAGTTCCCACGTAGCTAGGAACATTCTGCAAACCCTCCTCTGGGAGTTGGTCACAAAAGGAGTTCAGGGGCGAAGGCTCCCATCTGGGGTATTAAGAGTTTGGCCTCATCCCAAATATTTATGCCTTCTCTGGGAGGAAAAGGATGTGCGTTCTGGATCTCTCTCTGGTGTAATCTGAAGAAAGAACATGAGGGAGTAAATCGAGCAATTAGCTGGTGAATAGAAATGCCTGTTCAGGTTTTTCAGTCTCTAATTCCTCTTTCAGCCAACGACGGATATAATATGGACAAAGAACAAGGCAAGGTGTTTTGGACTCTGCATGAAAAAGCCCAGGAAGGGTTTGCAAAGGAGAGGCCATGGAGACAGCTCATGAAAGATAAGGAGGATTTTGTTAGGTGGCGAAGGGGAAAAGGTACTCCCTTCGAAGGAAACAAAACAGGGTAAGGAGGACATTGAGTGTGGGCAGGACGGCCGGGGGTGGGTAAGGGGGACAGACCAGTGAGAGGTAAGATACGCATTTCTTACTGTGATTCCTACACTGGGGACCCTGAGGACAGTCTCCAGTCACTGATGCACTCACAGACCTTGTGAATTTTGCTTGCCTCTAAATAGCCTCAGAAGGTCATGTCCATGACCCTCTGGCCCTCCATTTCTGTCTCTACTGAGTAAACGCAGAGGGCTGAGCTTTGGAACATCGCTCTTGCTCTGTCCTCACCTCAGAGTTTAACTCATTCTCTGATTACTCAGAATCCAATTCTCCCAGCACGGGACAGTCCGATTTTCTTCTTTTGTCCTTTCTGTTAAGTATTTGCACTCAGTATTGCAAACAGAAAGAAGCATGATCAGTCTTTTTAGGGTGATGTTGTATCAGGAGACCTTGCCTGGCTCCCATGTGATTAGTTCTAGCGACTGGGGTGTTGAATCTCTTGGATTTCGCATGGGAACCCCGAGGATAATCATCTTGACTGGGTTAACTGCAAACACTTATGCAGAACTCGCATTTTTCTGTGATGGAAATATGTGTCTGTATTAGAACTTCCATGTTTTAAGCATTGGATAGATTAGCTCATGGAATTTATGCACTTAACCCTGTGGGTGAGTCACATTATCAACATCACCCAAATCTTAATTTTATAGGTGGAGCTATTATGATGTAGGGGTTAAGAAATGTGTCCGGGGATTCTCAGACAGGAAGAGGGAGAACCAAGATGGAAACCCAAGTGTGGCTTTGTCATCCATTCTTTTGACCACTAGGCCACCTTGCCTCTCTGTTTTTATTCAGTCTCCTTCTTTCCAACATTGGACTCATGTATCTTTCTCAGATGATTGTACTGGCTAATATCCTTCAGGTTAATGTCAGGAGTGCACCTAAGTTTGAGGATAATTCTTATAAAGCTTTACTATTAGGTATAATGTTTGCTGCCCTACACTAGGGCTTGGGTCTACACTAACATGTCCCTTAAAAAATTAAAACAAGATAGTGTTCTCAGCCTGGTCATGGGGAGATCAGACTCAACTAGAAGCCTGCGAGGCTAAATCCACTTCTGATAGCCTCATATACATTCCTCTGTGCCTCTTTTATGGCTTTGTTTTGTACCAAGTGAATATTATCTAGTGTTAACATTTTAATTTTTAAAGTATTTTTCCACTCTATATTTCTTTTCTTATTTTCTTAGTGTTTGCTCTAGGGCTTACCATATACCTCCTACAGATGGCATATTTTTAAAGCCTCTTCTTGGTTTAACTATCTCTTGTTTTAAGACTAGCTCAGTTCTGACACAGCAGGTCTGCTGGTTATGAAATCGTAGGAACTCAAGTCTCACTGAAGCTCACTCTGTGTGTGAAGTTCACTTTCATTTCTGACTAAGAAGGGCATCCCCTGAATTTATGTGGTATCGAATGCCACCTTTTAGGTTGGACATCTTGGCCTCGCCCACAGTCCTGAACTAGGACAGGGGACCCAGCATCGACATGGCAGGAAGCCTGAAAACCTTATTTTCACTTTGGTTGACTCAGAGTTTGCAATTTCTTAAGGTTTTCCAGGACTAAAAGGATTTGCTAAGCCAATGTGTGAAGAAAGCAAGGGAGAGTTCACCTACTTATATAAACCAATAGCTTTAAGAAACTGAGCACATGATCAGAAAATAAATGGATGCTTTTCATTAAAAATGAGCCTCTGTCTATCCATTAAAGCAATCTCGGGTGGGTGGGCTATCTTCTCAGGCAATCTTCTAAGGTCCATCTCCAGGGCCACTTCCTCTGCAAAAGCTGTCACAACGATTAGGGTAGAGAACACAACACAGACTCTGGAGTCAGAGAGACTGGGTGCAGACCTTGTCTCTGCTCCTTGGTAACTGGGCAAGTTTGGGTGAGGCACGTAAGCCACTGTTACTCAAAGTGTGGTCCTCACACCAAGATCATCTGCATCACCTGGAGGTTTAGTAGAGATATGGAACCTCAGATTCTGGCCAGACAGACCTCCTGTATTTTACGAAGATTCCCCGGTGATCTATTTGCATGTTGAAGTTTGATAGGCACTGACCTAGGCTCTCTAATCTTCAGGTTCTCAGAATGCAATTGGGGGAATTAAATGGTGCATGTAGGTATGGCGCCTGTAACAGACATTGCTATTGATGTTCCTGTGGGGGTCACTGCTCTGAGCTGAGTCCCTTCCAGCCCCACCACCGGGACGGGTACCAGGCCTCTACTGTGCAGATTGGAACCTTGCCCAACCCACGGCCAGGGAATTTAGCACCTTCTCTGAGCCGGTTTCCAGTCTGTACAGTGAGATGACAGTCCTCACTCAGAAGGCTGCAGTGAGATTAAATAAAGTAACGCCCAGCATCATTTCCGGATACTAGTGGTGCTTGCCACTTCCAATCCATTTTCTCACTGAGCCTTCATATCACTTCCATGCAGTGGAAAGACAGAGAGGTGACGGCATGTGCCCAAGGACGCACAGCTAGTAAGCAGCAGAGCTTGTACCCAAATCGCGAGCAAGTCTGAACCCAAAGCCTTTAACTGCTTGATTCTGGGCATCACCTGCTGCGTAAAATTCTCACTGCCACATCCAGATGTCGCATCTATTAGCAGGTGTCCCTGGTCCTGAAGAATTATTAGTGACTGAGTGTGGGCTCTGACTTTCTAGCCTGCAGGGCTGACCCCAGCTAGAGGGAGATAGGTTGCTTCCCTGCCAACTTGGCCACACTCCCATCAACGCAATTCACTCCATCATTTCCCGTTTTTTTTTTTTTCCTCCAAGGCCTCAGATGGCCAGATTCAGAGTCCGTTGCCTCAGAGAGTCAGGTGTAATGCTCTTGTTAAGGAGCCAGAGGCGGAGCTAATTATAGTAATTAAAGTTTCCTATTTACGTAATACCTCTTGGGCAGAAGGAATGGAGAGCATGTTCCCAGGCCCCCATGGGAAGAACTGTCCCACTCCCACACGGCTGTGCGGCCACTTACCTGGAGGCCTGGAGCGGAGGCTGGGAGGTAGCACACATCCACTTCACACTGGACCACTTCAGATGCGGGGTGAAGTACTGCTGGTCAAGGTGAGCATCAGCCAAGCCTCCACAGAACCTCGAAGGTAGTCTCCTTCCAGATACCAACAAAACCACAGCCTGACCAAGCACAGCTGAGTTATATAGCTGCCCTTGTAAGCTTATTCATTTTTGAGAGACAGAGAGAGACAGAGTGCAAGCAGGGGAGGGGCAGAGAGAGAGGGAGACACAGAATCCAAAGCAAGCTCCAGGCTCTGAGCTGTCGGCACAGAGATGACACGGGGCTCGAACCCATGACCCAAGAGATCACGACCTGAGCTGAAGTCTGGCGCTTAACCAACTGAGCCACCCAGGCATCCCTAGCTGCTCTTATATAATGAGTGTCTTACAAGTGTCCTGTTGCTCAGGTATCTTACATCCATCATCTTTAACTCTTATGAGAGCCGGATGAAATCGTGTCTATCATCCCCATTTTACAGATAAGAAAAATGAGGCTCAGCGAAGTTAAATAATCGGTGTCACGCAGCTAGTGAGTGGTGTAGCTGACTCTACCACCTAAAGTATGTGGAATTGCAAAACCCATGAGCGATCCATCACATCGTACGGCCTCTCTCAAGAATTTCACCAACTACCTGGTTCTTTCATCGCTACTTAGTTTTTACAACTCTGCAAGGACAGATGTTAATTCTGTTTAGTAGATGAGACACTCATGCATGTCCGTGTTCAAACACACACCCATACACACACCCCCGGATGCAGAGAGGCCCTACATCTTTTCCCCGGTCGTATCTCTCACAAGCGGCAGACAGTGCTTGGCCACCTGGATTTCTTGGCGCCGTGCCTTGCTGCTTCCTTTGGTGTAACCTTTTATTCAATTAGTATGGTCTTTTAAAAAATCAATACATGGTTAGTGATGCCTTTAATAGATATTGAATGAATACAGATCTGACCTTATTTATCACATAAGCAATACTTTATTTATTCCCCTCAGAGTAACACTGGCTATATCAACATGTTGGATTTTTCTTCTCTTTTTATTATTTATTTATTGTTTTTGAGGGACAGAGAGAGAGCAAAAGCAGGGAAGGGAAAGAGAGAGAGGGAAACACAGAATGGGAAGCAGACTCCAGGCTCTGAGCTGTCAGCACAGAGCCCGACGCGGGGCTCACACCCACGAACTGGGAGATCACGACCTGAGCCGAAGTTGGAAGCTTAACTGACTGAGCCACCCCGGTGCCCTCCCCCTGACCCATGCTTGAGTTTTTCTAAGTAGCACCTTGTTACCTGATTCCAGGGGTAGTGGCCAGTCTACCATACCTTCTAACTTGTCAGAGAAGCCTTCTTCACTCTATCACCAGCAGATCTTTAACGGTTGAAATAAACCTACTTACTCAGAGTCGCATAGCCAGCAAATGGCAAAGCTGAAACTCTGAATCCATTATCTTTCCACGTATCTATATCTGAAATAAATATTATGCTTGACGCTGACCTGCACTCAGTCAGTAAATCAAGAGTTATCAAGGGCCTATTGTTCTGTCCCTCCTGGGAGAGATAGACAATAAGCCAGCAGCCAAACACGGACACCAATCCAGGTTGGAGTAAAGAGTAAGAAGGAATGAAGGAGGTAACAAAGAACAGTGGAGTTGAGGGGGTGGGGGGGCTATTGAGTGTGGTTAGAGAAGTCTCTAGGGAAGGAATATTCAGGCTGACCCTAAAGAATAAGAGGAACCAGGCAGACCGGCCGTAAAACCACCCCAGACTTGTGAACTGTATATCAGTCCCTAAGAAGAAAGGTCTGGAAAGTTCAAGAACTGAAATGAGGCCAGGGTGCTGGAGCATTAAGAGAAGATCTGAGTGGGCCGGGATGAGGGATGATGGAAAGGTGTGCGAGGCGCAGTGACATAGGGCCCAAGAGACCATGGGAAGGATTGAGGATTCTACTTCAAAGGAAAAGTAAATCACATTTGCAAAAGATTACCATGACTCTTTTTCTCTGAAAGAATACAAATTTCTTTACATTTTAAACATCACAGTGGAGAAGAAACCAGACTTTGGAGTCAGAAGGATTGGGGTTTAATCCTACATGTACCACTTAATTCGCTGTATATCCTTGGTGAATTACTCACTTCCTTCTAAGTCTGTTTTCCCATCAGTGAGGCCAGGCTAAGTTGTATGCAGTAACAACAGAAAATACCTACAACTTAATGGCTTAATACAACAAAAATGAACTTGCCTCTCATTCAAAGTCCACCGTATGACCCTCCAGTGCAGAGCCCTTTCTCGCTGGCTCAGCGCTCCAGACCATTTCCATCTGAAGATGTGACTTCATGTCAGCTGGCCATGCAGAGTTGGTCATTTTGATAAAGACTTTCCTTCCGGGAATGACATCCATCCCATGTGCTCACACCTGATTAGATAAAGCAGGCCCTATGGCCACTCTTAACGTAGAGGTAGGCTGGGGGCTTCTTGTTTATTGGGAGCTTGGGGCACACAGAATTCAATGAGTAATGGTAATTATACACCGCTCCTCTCCTCCTCTCCATCTCCTCTCCTCTCCTCCCCTCCTCTCCATCTCTTCCCCTCCCTTCCTCTTCCCTTCCCTTTCCCATCTCCTCCTCCTCTCCATCCCTCTCCTCTCCTTTCCTCTCCTCTCCTTTCCTCTCTTTTCTTCTCCTCCCCTTCTCCCCTTCTGCTCTTCCCTCTTTCTCCCCTTCTCCTTCTCCTTCCCTTCTCTTTTTAAAGTGGGCTCCATGCCCAGCACAGAGCCCAACCGGGGACTTGAACTCACGACCTCGAGATCATAACCCAAACTGAGATCACGATTCTGAGATGCTCAACTGACTGAGCCACCCAGCTGCCCCAGTAATTATACACTTCTCACTCATTCGGTGGCAAATGTCAGAAACAGTATGCGTGAAGTGCCTTGCACATAATAAATGCTCAGTGAATGGTTTTGATTATTAACCGCCTTAAATTCCTGCTGCTGCTTGTCTGGAGAATCGCCTCCAGAGAGTTCTATAGTAGATAGTGTGATGGTCTAGACATGATAGAATAGCCTGTTATGGTAGGAGGGAAATTTGGAATCATCACACTCTTTAGATAAGGGATCCACAAACTATAGTCCATGAGCCAAATCTGGATGCCACCTGTGTGGTTTTTTTTAATCTATTTGTTTTTGTTTTGTTTTTAGCTATAGTTTTACTGCAACACAGATACATCTGTTCATTGACGCACAGCTGATAGCTGCCATCACACGACAATGACACATTTGAGTAGATGCAGCAGAGACCATTTGGCCTGGAAAGCCCAAGATCTATCCTATCTGGACCTTAACAGGGAAAGCCAGCTCGCTCCTTTCTCATGCTCGTCCTTCTTGGTCATTCAAACTTGTTTCTCTGGAACATCCTCAATCCTCTCCTTACCTAAGGACAATAAGACTTTTTACCTGCAATCTACACCCATGTCCCCTAACTCTCACATTGATGCTCTACCAAATTAAAAAAGAAAGACATCAACGAGGAGCTTGAATTTATCCTGGACGTCTCATTTCTCTGCCCAGTGGTGCCGGCTGTAATTCCAAGAACACACGTGGATCACCATAGCTAACCACCTCTGGAACCAAAGGTCTGCTCAATCTTAGAGGCAGCTGGTGAAGCTGCCCCTCCCTACTTTTCTCCCTTCGTGGCACCATTTTCTTTCCATCTCTTGCCGTGTGCACTGCCTGATCTGTCTGAAGGGGAAATGGACGCTTCAAAGATCCAGGGAATCTTCTAGCAACCATAGTGTTTTTTTTAAAACATGTTAGTGGGGAAGAAACCTGTTGTAAATCCCATCCAAACAATACTTTATAGAGTCCACATGTCCACAATGGACAAATCAAGTGCTCTAAATTAAATTCTCTAAACCTGAAGACCTGGGTCTGGTACTGGATTTATTCAGACTCTAGGGAAACAGTAATTTTCTAAGTCAACATCCTGACCCCACTTGAGTCAGTGACTGATCATGATAAAGCCTTTCCTACTACTTGCTGTTCCCTTTGAAGGAATTAGACATATGTCCTGGGGAGAAAAGTACTCAAGTCCAGGGGACAAAAATAATCAAGATGTGTCAGCCAAGATAGTAGATGTGCTGCACCACAGACACCCACCTGCTGGTTCAGAAGCTGCAGGAGCCTGTCCTATGTGAAGATGTCACAGGCAGAAGGCTCTTCTCCTCACCTGGTGCTGATGGGTCATTAATTAAGCCTCCTTCCTTCATTCCCTCCCCTAAACTTTGCATGACCTGGGATCTGTGACAGGTGTGGCAGAGCCCGGGGCAAACTCTGAGCGGTGACTCCAGTGGTAGATAAAATGACATGACAAGCCACCCACGGGAAAGTATTTCAGTTCCCAGCGAGGATGTGGAGAAACGGGCACCCTCCTACACTGTTGGTGGGAATGTAAACTGGTACAGCCCCTCTGGAAAACAGTGTGGAGGTTCCTCAGGAAACTAACAATAGAACTCCCCTATGACCCAGCAATAGCACTGCTAGGAATTTACCCAAGGGATACAGAAATGCTGAGGCATAGGAGCACGTGTACCCCAATGTTCATAGCAGCACTCTCCACAATAGCTAAAACATGGAAAGAGCCTAAGTGTCCATCAACAGATGAATGGATCAAGAAGATGTGGTTTATCCATACCATGGAATACTACATGGCAATGAGAAACAATGAAATCTGGCCATGTGTAGCAACATGGATGGACCTTGAGGGTGTTATGCTGAGCGAAATAAGTCAGGCAGAGAAGGACAAATATCATATGTTTGCACGTATAGGAGGATTAGGAGGAACTTGACGGAGGAACAAGGGGGAGAAGAAGGGCGGAAATGGTGGGGGAAAGGGAGAGAGGCAAACCATGAGAGACTCTTGAATGCTGACAAAAACTGAGGACTGATGGATGTGGGGGGGAGGGGGGATGGGCATGGAGGAGGACACTTGTGGGGATGAGCACTGAGTGTTATGTGGAAACTAATTTGACAATAAACTATTTGTAAAAAAAAAAAAAAAAAGAAAGAAAGTATTTCAGTTCCCTAAATGACCCCACCTCTCGTACAAATTCTCTTTTCCATCATGGAATCACAGCTCAGTTGGTAGATTTAATGCTCGACCATCTATTTCTTTAGCTGCCAGAGAGCTTTCAAGATCATGTGGTCTGAGTCCTTTCCTTTGCAGGGAAGAAGTAGAAACTCCAGGGACTAGCGTCACATGGTCAGGGGTGCAACTATGCCTTTTCTCATCTCCCTTTTCATGCCTCTTAATCTCGGTGAGTTGAAGTGTCACCATTCTCCCAGAAGTATAATTATACCAGCTTGGGGATCTTCAAAAACCTTCCCAATGATGGGGAATCAAATTTCCGAAAAGAACTTTTAAGATCATTTGGAGCCACACACTTCTGGCAGGAAGATACACTTCTAGGAGGAAGATAAGCTCCCAGCTGGAATCCACATGGCGCCCCAGGGCGTGCGCGCATTGAACCACAGAACCAGCTCCTTTTGCCCGGGCTTCTGGGAGGCTTTGTGTTTTTAAGGCCCTTACCCTTGAAGTCATTCTAGTCTCCCATCTTCAGATTCAGGGAGTTCTGGGGTTGGTGGACTTCCTCTTCAGATCCTCTTGGGATGTGCCCCCACCTTATACCTCTACACACCAGCCAAAAATTGAGGCTTCGGGGAGCTTGAGCACCAGGTGAAATGGTCTTGCTGGTTCCGTTTCCTCCCCTTTTATGGGATCCGGGCCACCATTTCCTGAAACATTCGTTTTACTTGGCGCTTTGGAAGGAAAACTATTAAGTAATTTAACGTATATGCAATTTGGCATGTGTATGTTTGAATAAAGATACAGTCTAGGGAAGGCTGCAAGGTTCTCAAGGATTTTTAACTATAGATGAAACACGAGGCTTGAAAGAGGCATCTAATTGTGGACCCTCCCCAGGCCCCGAGCAGGAGCTTCCCTGTAGTTCACTGGCACTAAAGGAGGAAAGTGAAAAAACTTTGATCTGATGCAGTAATTTCTTTGGCAAATGAAAATAAACAAAGCCTCAGTGTTTAGATGGCTCAGCTAGGTGGCTTTGCCAGATAGTGAGGAGAGGGTGAGTCTGGGGATCCCCAGGACTTGCTCTCAAGGGGCGTCTTTTTCCCTTATTTCTTCCAGATTGTTTCTCCAACTGTAAAGTGACTTAAGATAAGATTGTGTAGCTATGAAGATATTGCCTGTAGATTCTGTCTCTCCCTCTCTCTCTGCCCCTTCCCTGCTCTCTGTCTCACACACGGAATGAATACACATTAAAAATCAAAAGGATGTTTGGGTGGTTCTGTTGCATTCAACTCTTGATTCTGGCTCATGTCTAATCTCATGGTTCAGTTGAAGCCCCATGTAGGGCTCTGCGCTGACAGTGCAGAGCCTACTAGGGATTCTCTCTTACCCTCTCTCTCTCTCTCTTTTTCTCTCTCTGCCTCTGTTCTGCTTGTGTGCGTGCTCTCTCTCTCTCCTTCTCTCTCTGTCTCTCTCTCCCTCCCTCCCTCCCTTCCTCTCTACCTCTCAAAATAAGTAAACATTAAAAAAAGATATTGCCTGTAAAATATCCAATGCTTAGAAGTTACTCAGCAGATGCTAGTTACCTCTCCCACGTGTGTAAGAGCACAACTTACAACTTCCTTTTCATTAAGTTAAGTCCCTAGATACACGTTTCTATATTTTTTATACCCCACAGTCTACCCTCACATTTAGTTCTTGTTGGTTATTACAAGCGGTAGAGTTTCCATTTTTATTTGCCGTGTGAACTAATCCCCACCTCCCTTCCTCCTAAGAAATCTACCATTGGTAAATTTCTACTCATTCATCCTTTAAATTGCTGCTGGAATTCTAAAGCCTTCATGAAATGTATGCCCTCTTCCTCCCTGGCCTCAATTGCCTGATTTTCACAACCCTCTCAGAACATTTTGTAAGGTGATCTGCTCTAATACTTGGCATATGTGTAATGATCCGTTTATGAGTCTGTCTCCCCACTTAACTATGAGCAAAAGTGAAAGCTATTTCCTTTCCAAATCTCCAGCCCTGGACACAGTGACAGCCGGGTGTAGGTGCTCCGTAAATAAATGAAGGCCCGAATGGGTGAATGGATGGAATGAATCACTTCATCCTTGCCCCTGACAGAGGAGAAATGAAAGCCTTCAGTGTCCAAAAGGAAGTGGACCCTTGACACAGGAGGAAAGCCCAGAGCCAAAAAAAAAAAAAAAAAAAAAAAAAAAAGCGGATGTGCCGAGAGGAGGCTGTCTGCCATCTCGGCAGAGAACAAGTCCATCACCAGGCTTCCTGTGACACATCCAGCTCCAGTTCATTTCTATCCCCACTGCACACTGACCTTCAAGACTGCCGTTCTCCATCTGTCTCCCCTCCGCGTAACCCGCCACCCACCACCCGTCGGCTCGCCTCCCCTGGAATTAGCACCGTCAAGCCTGCCTCCGAATGCCAGGCCGGGACCTGGAGTAATTGCCGCTCGAGATCCCTCCTGACACAAATGTTGACATTCTGTTGGCATAACTTGCAATAATGTATGCAGATTGCATCCTTCCAGGGCCATAATTATTACTTCTCGGCAAGAAATAGTCAGGTTATTCCCTGGCTTGATTTCTAGGAGCCAATTGCACTTTGAGAGCTGGCTTGCTTAGAGAGGCTGGTAAGCGATAGGAGAGAAAGCACGCTGAATGCACCCAGGGAGCAGAGCTGCGTGGCTGGGTCTGGGGGGCACCCTGCACCGGGAAGAGCAAGACCCTGAGAGTCAGGGGTTATAGGTGATAGGGCTACCACTTCGCCCTTCTGACTCTTCCGAAGCTGAGTCCTGAGCAGATGCGGTTTCTAAGATCCTCAGATTATTCTTTTCTTTTTCTTTTAAAGTGTTTATTTATTTATTTATTTAGAGTGGGAAGGGGCAGAGAGAGAGAATCCCTAGCAGGATCCGCACCCTCAGCACAGAGCCTGACTCCTGGCTCAAACTCACCAACAGAAAAAGGGGGGAGGGGTTGGAAGAGAGAGGGAGGGGCAGAGAGAGAGAGAGAATCCCAAGCAGCCTCCACACTCTCAGCGCAGAGCCTGATGTAGAGCTCAAACTCAGGAACACTGAGATCATAACCTGAGCTGAAATCAAGAGTTGGGACGCTTAACCAACTGAGCTACCCACGGACCTCATAAGATCCTCAGATTATTCCTAAACAAAGTAAAGGATCTCCATTAGAGGAATTTCAAGGACCCCTCCCCCCAGGCTCACTTCACTTCCATGAATAAAGAACTCTGATCTGGATCTCAGGCACAAGGGGGCACAAAGTTGACCCACAGTGCTAGGTCAGGGAGTTTTAAGGGAGGCACTCAAAAGTTAGAAGCAATTGGTTTTCACTGCTTCCTCTGTACCCTATGGCTGGAAAAATGTCTCTTCACAGGTTGGAAAATGTCATCACCTTTTGACCTTCCCTTGTCCCAGTTAAATCCCCAGCTCGTTGCGTCTGTACAATACAAAGTCTAGAGTTTTATATTCTGTCATTAGAAATAGGCCCATGTTCTGTATTGAAATAAAAGATGGCAACAGACTCCGATACTGTCGTGAGGTCTATTAGCAGGTCAAATCATCCTCAGCCTATGTTAAGACTTTTTTCTAGCCCTACACCCTAGAATTGAATTTTATTTGAACAATTTGGACAATTTGTTTATTCGATTCAGGCTCAGCTTGGGATTCATTGAGATCTTGAGATCTGTTTCTGATTTCTTTGTGCTTGACTAAGCCTTCATTATATCTGTTTCATCTATCCACATGAGGAAAGGCATGTGATGACACCTAACTTGGTCCCTGGCATACTACAGGTGCTCAAAAGTAAAGCCAACTTCAACTAATATTGAAACTGAGTGGGATGTTAGCAGGATTGGCTGTTCATTCCTTTAAAGGATGGGCTACTTTGCCTTCCTGAATTTTTATCCCATCTTGAGGCCTCTAAGAAACAATCTGCATAGAGGCAATGGTGGCCAAACTCTCGGTTATTCTTGGAGAAAGAGGTCATTTGTCATGTACTGTGTGTGTTCTCCCTTGAGTCTTTGGGGAAGGAAGTGAGTCAGAGAAGTGAGGATGAAACACAGCGCCTGGCCTGGCGTCCCATTCTGAGGGAAACTGTTCCCAGCTGGACCTTCAGGCCACCCCGGTCCAATAAAGACTTCATGGTTCCACCTGCAATGTGTGTGGTCTCTCCCAGATGGGGACTGAGGGACGGAAGCACATCACATGTTTGCTTCTCCTTCCCTTTCTTCTCATTTTGCAGGAAACTCGCCACATCATAAACTCTGAAGGCTGTCTCCCTCGGGGCCTTTTCTTCTCTTGCTATCTCTGCCTTCACTCTGGCCTCCGGAGTTCATGGCCACCCCTGCAGCAGATCTGCTCTTGTCCAAATGTGTGAGGCGGCAGGGCCAGAAGCTCTTGATAACACCGCGCGTTAATTTGCTTGATGGGCTGCCTCCAGATGCAGCCGGACCCATTAGGAGACAATGGTTCATTTGGTGCTTCAGCCCCAACGTAATGAAGCGAGAATCCATGGGACCCCATGGCTGCAGGGATGAAGAACAGGGAGCAGAATGCACTCCCTGCCCCCCCTTCCAGCCTCGGCTCTCCCCTGGTAATAGCACTGGAAGCAAACGGTCCAGACACCTCCTTTCTCAGAATCAAGCGTATCCCGCTGCCAGAGGGGAAGACGAGGGGCTGTTTTCACGCCCGTCCTCCAGTCCCGGCAGCCTCGCATCCCAGCACGTCTGGCGGGTCCACCACCATCCAGAGAGTAAAACCTGAGCCCCCAAGTGTGAGCTGTGAGAACCTTCCTGCCCGGCTGCACATTTCCTTCCAGCCTCACTGGCCTCCCCGCCTTCCACTGTCATCCCCACCTTACAGTCAAGTCACACTCCCTCCTCCACCAACATGTGCCCTTCATGGTCTCAGCCACATGCCTTTGCAAATCTGATTTCCTCCACTAGGACGCCCTGCCTTGACCTTGCCGTTTCAGTCTATCGATGTCCTACATGAAAGACTTGGGACGATTTCATGCCCTCACTCTAAAACATTCTTATTTCCTCTAATGGAAAGTAATTTCCTGTTAGTATTTTTCTTCTCATTCTAGGCAACACGGGGTTGAACAATCGTGTTCCCTCAGAGTCTCTCGTTATGGGACTGTGAGTTCGCTGTACAGGGTCGCTCCTACCTCATTTATCTGTCTCCTCCATGGTGCCTGTTGTGGAACCTTGACTAATTGAGGGACTCTGGAAATGTTTCAACTGAAAGGCATCCCCTGATAGTTTCGAGATCGGTTCTGTAGGGTGTATGCCACCCCGGGACTTCTCCAAGGGCTGGTTCTTAAGGAATATAGGCTTTCCTTGGGGTCACCATCTCCAAGGTTTGGGACCCACTCAAGACTTGTCTACCATTCATTGAATAATTCAATATGGATCACCAAATCCTCTTTAGCTTTTCGGTAGACCCAAACTAAACTATCCTGCAGGGAACTTACTATCTTATTTTTCGCCTTCTTTGTGTGTTCTATACTTAATTGGCTGTTGTCTGGTAAGGTGGTACACGAGGTCTTTTAACTTACCCTCTGGCCTGTACCCTGAGCAGCGGCTAAGCTATCCCTGAAGGATGGCCCGGTCACGTTCACCTTCTAGAGGCAAAAGCTGCACCGTCTGTCCTCTCTTTGCCTTCCTGTCCCAGCAAGTAAATAATAACACCAACCATGGGTTTTCTAAAAAAATGTTTTATGTTTATTTATTTTTGAGAGACAGAGGGAGACAGAGCATGAGTCAGGGAGGGGCAGAGAGAGAAGGAGACACAGAACCCAAAGCAGTCTCCAGGCTCTGAGCTAGCTGTCAGCATAGAGCCCAATGCCAGGTCAAACCCACAAGTGATGAGATCATGACCTGAGCTGAAGTCAGATGCTTAACCAACTGAGTCACCCAGGCGCCCCTCAACCATGTTTTATTAGGAAAAAAGTATTCCTGGATTCTCATTTTTATACATGTATTTGTCCATTTATTCATTCTTATATTCACTAAATACAAATTGAACACATACCATGGGATTAGTAAATATCTAGTCTATACATGCATTCCCCTGCAAAAAAGAAAAAATTGGCATCTTTCAATTGTATATAAAGTAAAATTAAAATTTCTTATCTTGCCACCTCTCTGGTTACAAATACTCTAGCTCCAGGGCGCCTGGGTGGCTCAGTCAGTTGAGTGTCTGACTTCGGCTCAGGTCATAATCTCATGGTTCGTGGGTTCGGGCCTCGCATCGGGCTCTATGCTGACAGCTCAGAGCCTGGAGCCTGCTTTGGATTCTGTGTCTCCTTCTCTCTCTGCCCCTCCCCTGTGCATGCTCTGTCTCTGTCTCTCAAAGATAAATAAATGTTAAAAAATTTAAAAAACATAAAACAAAAAGCAAATACATGAACTCCCCTGCAATCCACCCGGACTGCTCTCTGCTCCCATATTTTCTTGCCTGTGAGCCAGCCTGACATTGCCCAATCCTGAAATTTGTTCCCATCTCCCCTCCCACGTCTCCATTCTTCTGGCCAAGTCCTCTATTTTTGTATCTGACAAATCCTCTAAAAGCCTTCTGCTGAGTCCAAATCCTGGGTCAGTGGCTCCTTCTCTACGTTCCTACAGCCCCAGATACTTTTCTTTATCGTAACACTTAACTAGATGGTATTACACTTTCTGTTTATGTTTTCTCTCCCATTAGATTGTAAGATTCCTGAGGCTAGCTATCATACTTTGTTTTTCCTGGCATTCTTAGAATTGAGCACCACTACCTGTAAATGCAAGATGCTTAAAATGATGAATGGATGGTTTTAGTGCTATCCTATCAAAACAAATATGGGAGGTCCCTGCTTGAGGGAGTTCACATCCAGTAAGAAAGAAGATTAATGGCGCCATTATAATACATTCTGGTGATGGCCACCACGGAGCCTGAATGAGTGAAGGGCTAGCATGTACCTGGCAGCTTCTCAGGGAGGGCGTGGAAAATGGCGAGTGGGTTCCTTTCTAGCTCAGAGCGAGGAGTCTGCACCTCGTAAAAGCCAACATCATGTTCTTGAACAGAGGTCTGGAGCACAGCCCTGGTTCCTAGAGCAGTTTATGTGCCAATCTGCCTCCGCGGTTTTTATTCCCGTCATCCGGGTCTTCTTAGAGGTCAGGCATAGATTTTATATAAGTTTTCTATACCCTGATTTCATTTCCCCTGAATTCCAGCGTAAGTGCTATGGCTGTGCCCTCTCACGCACAGCTCTTCCATTTCCCGTTGCCTGCTGGTAGTCTCCAGGAGCCCCTGTCACAATGTCCGGACACACAGAATAAGGGCCTCTACTTTGTCCTGGCATCCGGTGCCTCGCGTTGTGGCATTCATGCTTCATGTGCTGCCCACCTGGCTGGACCCACTGTGGGCATCAGTTCCCGCAGAATATGCGTGGCCACATGAGAAGGTTTGGGAACAAGAGACCAGACCTTGAAGTGCCAGGTTTCTGAATCATGGTTTGATCTAATGACCCTGAGGCTGCCCTTGACCCTGAGGCCTGGTGAAATGAACAGCTTCTGGTCAGGGAATGGGGATCCCAAAGGCACCCCAAACCCCACTGACTGTGAAAAAGCTCGTTCTACCAAATAACAATCAAAAGCTTTTTAGGCGTTACTGAAATAAGAAATGAGTATTGGAGTGCTGATACACATTTAGCATGCCCAGACCATTTTCTGTTCTGGGACCATCAGAGGAAGTGCAAACGCTGAAGATATCCACTTTCTGCCCTATAACCCAGAGAAGGAGAGCTGTATGAAAGACAGATCATTAAAACCTAGTGCAAAATTTATGACAATTATGGATTGTGCACGAGACACTGTGGAGCACATGTACTCTTTGCGTGTGGGAGTATGTATTTACAGGGAAGTCTTGCTGAGAAGTAAAGGCAGAGCTGAGTCTTTAAGGATAGGAAGCAATTGTTCAGGTTCAGGGGAGGTGAATGTTTCTCTAAGAAGCCAAAGAAGAAATCAGTGAGGGGCGTGTGTGTAAGATCCAAGGAGATCTGTGATATTAGGTGGTAGAGGGTGAATCAAGACATTGCAAAACAGGAGGCTGGAGAATCAGTTCATGGAGGGGCTTTGATGTCAAACTCATTAGTTTGGAATTTATACCAAGGGTAGTGAGGAGCCACTGAAGGGTCGTAAGCACTAGGACACCGTGGCCAGGTTTGTTCTGTGAAAGGTAACTGGGGTGGGGTGGGGTGGGAAGGGGCTTCTGCCATGGCTGTGTTGTGTCCCTCTCTCTTCCTTCTCTGCCTCCTGTAAACGTGATCATCATCGTCCATCCTACATCTTGTCCCTAAATCCCACGGTGGTTCCCCCTTCTTGTGCAGAGAAGGAGAGCAGCTGGTCACCATCCCACATGAAAACTATTCTTGAGATGTTTCCCAAAATGTGCTATATGTCTCATTCAAATTGGATTTATTCTGGTTCCCACAATCAGTGTCCTAGTTGGAGCCTCCTTGATAGTTACAGCATAGTCCTGGCAGCTTGGGATGCATCAGATGGTAACACGCAAGGGCCATTGCATGGTCAGTGCAGGTGTCACTCATTTGCCCTGAGAAGTTGAATGCACTCACCCTTCTAGCTAATCATTACACTCCCCTACCATCGCCTCTTTAAATTCTCACACAACCCCTTGCGTCTGTGTACTTCATGGGGGAGGGCACTTGGGATGAGCACTGGGTGTTATATGGAAACCAACTTGACAATGAACTATTTAAGAAAAAATTTAAAAATTAAAAAGAAGAAACTTTCTCATTATCCACATTAATATAGCTGCTCAAGGAAGGCTGGGTAGAGATATTATGCCCATTTAATAGATGAAGGAAAGAGGTGTACACGCTCACTTGGGGCAAAGAAAGAAGACTCAATTGGGAGGCAGGGAACCTATATTCCTATTCTAGCCCAGACATCAATTAGCTGTGAAATATCACAAAATGAGGGCATACGTTTATTCTAACATTACATCGTAAAGGAATTTGGCTTTATTCATTAATTCAACACGTATTTGTTGAGTACCCACTTTGTGCTGGGAACTGTTATTAACAGAAGCAAACCAAACAGAGCGATCCCCATGGAGCAGATCTTTCAGCGAGGGAGTTAGACTATAAACAGGTAAACACATGACTACATAGTATCAGACATACAATCAAATGGAAACTACAAAGCATGATGGAACTTTATGCTAGAGGGTGCTATCTTATATAGAATGAAAAGGATTGCCTGTCTAAAGCGGTAACTTTTAAACAAAGAACTGATTGAAGGCAAAGAATAAGGCATGAACATACCTGGTGGAAAGCTTTCCGGTCTGCACGAACAGTAAGTTCAAAGGTCCTGAGGTGCGTATGTGCTTGACACGTTCTAAGAATAGCAAGGTCAATGTGGCAGAGGCCAAACTGTGCAGGGTCTTGCAGGCCAGGAAGGGATTTGGGATTTTGCTCAAGGGTGATGGAGTGCCCTTGGAGGGATTGGAAAACAATCAGATTCGGCTTTAAAAAAATCAAAACAACAAACAAACAAAAAAGCTCAAAAAAAAAAAACCCTACCAAAAAATGCTACTCTTGCTGCTGTTGGTTAATTGGGCATTTCTTGGAATAGGGGTGAGAAAGGCCACACAAACAACCTTCAGAGGTGGTTGGCTTAGTCTGTGTGAACAATGTTGTGGTCCTTCCAGATATTTCCCTATCTTGCTATAGGCTTTGTCTGGCCAAGTTAGGATTGGAATCCAGCTGTTTTGAATTGTGTTCTAATGCACGTTCCCTTCCAAACTACCAGATATAGTTCAAGTGAGCCAGTTTCATACTTTGACCTATGATAAGCCATTAAAGGTTGCTTGTTACCAAGCTGTAACTCCGTATTTTAAAGAATATCCATGTACATATTCTGGAGCCCCCATGTATGCTTTCTGAAAGTTCTCACCTCCACACCTTTGCTCCTGTTCTGTCTTCTGCTCTGAATGCTTATTTTAACCCTGCCAACCCTCAAAGCCCAGATCAAATAAATTCCACCTCTTTAGGGAGAGTTTTTTCAATCTTCAGAGCCCGCTGCTATCTCTTTCTATAACAAGTACATGCTCTGTACCAGGCTCTAGGTGCTGAACGTTCCGCAGGGAAGGAGTCAGGCATGGTCCCTGCCTTCGTGGAATTTTCCTTCTTCTAACCATAGGGACAACGGATAGGCAAACAAATAATCCAGGTAACTTCAGACAGTGGTATATCAGGAATGAGGAGTGTGCCATGAAAGTACCTGTAAGGATATTTCAGATTGAGTCGTCAGGAAGGTCTGTTACTGCCCAGGTCCCCACCTGTTTAATAGGAAGGAGATTCGCAAGTGTGCATCGATTGGCAAACCTTGCTTAAGTTCCTAACCAAATTCCTTATACAGAGTGTGCAGGTGACACGTGTCATCAGGATCTGAGCAAAGAACAGGAAAACAGGTTGTAGCAGTAGAAGGAAAAAAACGACGAAAGAGAGAAAGAAAACAAGTACCTATCTTGGTGACAAAGGCATTTGTGACAAGACGTACTGTCAAGCAAATGTGTCCTATTTCTGCCTCTACGGAGTGACAGTGGTTTCTGCAGCAGAGTGACAATGGTTTGTAGAGTGAGTGCCTGTGAGCGGGGGTGCGGAACAGGTTTTCAGCGTGTCGCCACGATGGGGTCCCCCTATGCACCATAGGGAACACAGATCGCCCTTGGATGGGATGCCTGACGGTCCCTCTGTAAGGGATGGGGAGGGGTCGAGGTTGTCTCCTTTGCCCCCTCCCCCCAAGTTTTCTGGGGTTCTGTATTCCACGGGCAAAGTGGTGGAGGTGGAAACTCTAATTTCCTCCAACAACAACTTCAGTTTCCAATTAATATGCTAGGAAGAGAGAACAGACATCGGCCTCTGGGGAAACTGTCACTGCTCGGTGGCATTTGTTAAAATTAGCTGATGGGCAGCCTTCTTTTTCCCAGTAGATATCATGAAAAGCTCACATCCGCATTCATCCCCCTGCCCGCACCCCCCTTCATGTTTCCCGGCTCAAGAAAATGTGACTTTTCTCCTAAGTAATTGATGTTCTTCCTGTCTCGTTCCCGAAAGCGGTACAGGCTTAGCAAAGGAAACAGTGTCTCATCTTCCTCGTTCCTGGTTCTAATGACATATCCCCAGGTTGACAATTTACAGTCCAGGGGGGTGATGAGCAGGTGTACCTTTCACTTGCCCAGCCCTCACCCATGGTGCTGATGACTCCAACTTAAAGAGGGGATATGAAGAAAATTGAGGATGCATATGAAGAGAAGTCAGGCTGTGACCATATTTACTCACTAACTCATTCAACCACCCAGCCATCTATTCTATTTATCTATTATCTATCTATCATCATCTTCCCTCCTTCCCTCCTTTCTTCCTTCCTTCCTTTCCTAACTCACCCATCCATTCACTCACTCACTTTAACTATCAAGGTTCTTTGGTTATAAACAATCCAATTCTGAATATTTGAAGAGAACAAAAGACAGAGTTTTGGAATAATACCAAAACAACTAGTCTTCAAAAGCTAGAAAGACTGTTGTGGGTTGGACTGTAACCCTTGCTCAAAAAACAAACAAACAAACAAAAAATCACACGTTGAATGAATCCTTAACACCCAGTATGTCAGTACATCAGAATGTGGCCTTATTTGGAAATAGGATCATTGCAGATGCTATTAGTTAAGATGAGATCACACTCAGGTCTAGTAGATCCCTAATCCAATTATGACCAGTGTCCTTATCAAAAGGGGACATTTGGACATACTGACGGACACTCGTAGAGAGAACACAATGTTAAGAGACACAGGAAGAAGATGGCCATTTACAAGCCAAGGAGAGAAGCCTAGAACAGAGGCTCCCTTCGCAGCCCTCAGAGAGAACCAGTCATATTGACTCCTTGATCTAAGACTTCCAGAGTCTTGAACTGTGACACAATACACTTCTGTCACTTAAGCCATCCAGTTTGTGGTACTTTGCTATGCTTTGCCCCAGTATACCGATATGATGATAGATATAAGAATTAGCAAAACCAAACCAAATAATCCAGGAAGGAAACAGAGCAGTTCCGAGAACTTCAGCAGTTAGATCCCTGAGATCATTTTGGATCTTGCCGTGAGAAGTCTCAGCCCCAGGTGTCACCTATCACTCTGTCTTCATCTCACCCCCACAGTGGGACTGAAACCGGCCCTGCTTTCAGGTGTCTCTGCCTTGGTGTCAGTTAGCCCCGGTTCATAGAGGTTGGAGTGGCCCATGCAGAGCCCCTGAGGGATCTCAGAGAATCTGGCAGATTCTGGCAGAATGTGGGAGATCATCCACATTCACACTGTATGCCTATTCTGGCTCTAGTTCTCAGCTAAGTTCCAGGAAAGTGTCTTCAAGGCAATTTTGCTTCGAGAGAGAGGCAAAGCATGTGCCCATCCAACTGCACGGAAAGAGAAACACGAGCTCTGAGACAGGCAGGTGCAGGTACTGGAGTCCACAGACGACTTCCACAGGAGTTCAGGGCAAAGTTTCAGGAAGAGGTGGCACTAAACTGAAACCTTGAGGTGTGGATAAAATTTAGACCTGAAGATTCTAAGAGGAGGTTTTTTGTATATAAAGAAGAGCATAAGCTGAGACACGGAAGGAACAGAGGAGTATCCATTGTGGAAGGCAGGGACTGGAGTGGAACAGAGCAGTGCTAATTCATTCAGAAGTGCTGTGGCCAGGTCACAGAGGGTTAGGTGGCTGACTTGGAGGCTTGAACCTTACTGAGCTGATAGTGGGGAGTCAGTGCATGCTTCTGCCAAGGTCAGTGCCATGATTATACCAGCGCTTCTTGTCTAAGGGCAGGCATGGTGGATAGACTGGGGATTGGCATTGGGGAAACTGAGAGCAGAGACTTCAACGATGAGTTGGCTTAGCCCAGGAAGACAGGCAAGAGAAGAGAGGATGGGACAACTGGAATGAGTTGTGTGCATTTGACCCACACTTTCCTGCCTCTATAACATGACCTTGCTGAAACAACCATCTGGAACGCTCTATCTCCATCTTTTCTTCCTTCAAGCCTCCACCAGCTGACCTTCTCCACAAATCTTCTCTGAGTTTTGCAGGAATTTCTTCTTCCTCTGACCTCTGCACTGTTCTTCATAGACCCAAAAAACGTTTGTTCAAGGATTTATTCATCCAATGATTAGTGAATCCCTACTGTGCACCAGACACTGTATTAGGCAGTACAGTTCTAAAACTAAGAAGCCAGCTTTTGTCAGTATATAGGAGCATTTTTTGCAAAATTCCAAACTTTCCTACTAGACTGGAAGATCTTTTAAGAGAGAGTCCATACCTGTCCTATGCTCTGTGGCTCACTCTGCCCTATGCAGTGTCAGCTCCCTACCCATTGGCCAAATCCGTGACTGACGGCAGTGCCTTTTTCATTCCTATCAAGCGCTATATTTCAGTTAAACATATAAATCCATGAATTTACACTCTATGACCTTGAACGCAGCCACTTGTCACTTGTTTGGGCTGAGCTTATAAAAAAGAAAGGGTGGGTTGATTGATTCTTTATCTTAATTACAAATCTTTTTATGCCTTTCTATGCCTATAATATTATATTATATACCTGAAATGTCTGCGTACAAGTACCTCTCGATGGTGATTGAACATTCAACACTGAGCGACAAATGGCCTCATTATTCCTTATGGCATCTTGGAGAGGCAGCTTAGAGGGAGAGAGACCTCATTTTCTATGCTTCCTAAGCCAAGAGATACGAGCAGATGGGTCTGGTGGAGGGACTGGGTGCACAGGGCTACGTTAGAACCGAGAACCCTTTCCTGGTAGATAGAGAAAGGTCTTGAAAGACTACCAAGCGTCGCCCTCTGTGGACAGATGGGGAAACTAAGGCCCAGGATGAGAACATAAGGTCCAGAGTGAGCGAGCACAAAATGTAGGGGCTGAAGCTGCTTCTCTCTCCCCTCACCAATAAAATCTCACTCCGGACTCTCACCAGTCAACAAAATATGCTAACTTCATTTCCTCCCACTAAAAACAACCTGTCCAAAATTGCATTGGACTTAGCCATCTACACTAGTATAATCGATATATTTTCATCTTTCAATGTTCCCCTTTCTCCGCATTCCCAGGGTCTCTTACTGCCCCCAGTTCCTAGTGCCAGGGAAAAACATGGAACCAGATAATTGATATTAAAGTATTAATGACTTCAAATTCATAGAACTTTAAACATTTAAAATTCTTTCACTCAGCCATCCATCTCGTGAAAAGATTCCTCTCCACGGTATTTTTAAGGTGATTGTCAAGGTCTTGCTTACATACCTCTAAGAAGGTGAACTCACTACTCTTGAGTCAAGCAATTCCACTGGTGAGCAACTCCCCCCCTTTAAAAACATTTTAAAACTGAAGCTTGCCTCTTAGTAGCTTTTATCCATTAGACCTGCCTTCTGGGGACACATAGAATAAATTTGTTTCCAATCCACATGGAAGGTTTTAAGGTATTTGAAGACAACTGTCAAGCTATCTAGCCAGCCTACGCCTTTCCAGGCTAAACGTTCTCAGTTCTTTCAAGAGATCTTCCTGTGAAATAGGTTCTTCCCTCTCATTATCCAATTTACTTGTCAAGAGCTCACTCTGGCCTTTCAATGCTCCTTTCAAAGTGGGGTCTCCAGAATGGGTGCCTGCAACTCGTTGAGAAACGCCTGTGGCTTCACCTCCTTTGTTCTAGTTCTTAGACTTAGGTTACTATGGCCTGACGCTCATTTGGTTGGTCCATGGATTCACGTTGAAGGAATCACTTCCAGGTCTTTTTTCAGAAGGGCTATTACTGCAAAGTCACATTTTCCATTTAATTATAAAGAACTTCTCCCAGGGATATTTACTTTCTGAGGGACATCTGCATAGTTTGGATAACATTATACTCCAAAGAATGGTTTTCTAATGGCAGGCGTTTAGAAGCTGTGACCCTGAGGAGAGAAGGAATTGTCCTTTATGACACTAATCTTTCTTCTCCTTCTGCTCGCCTGCCCCCGCCCCTCCTTGTTCATCCCCTGTGCCCTGAAGAATGAAAGGACAGCCTGCGGAGGCATTGCGATCTTTCATTCAAGTCTTCTCCCCCCCCCAAATGTGGGACTCCTGATTCCAAAAATACGCAATTAGCTATAAATCCATGTAACTGTCCCCCAAGGGGCCTCAAGTCCTGCATTGCCGGAGGTCATGGATTTTTACGGATATTCCATTAACGGGGGGAGGATGGCGCTTCCTTGCTAATGATCGGCTCACATTTAGTAAACACAGCCCAAGAGTTTTACAACCTGTTAACTTGCAAGTGGCAGTAATTAACCAAAAATGATAAATAATTAAGGCCTAATTACATGGTATCAGTCACTTCGTTTTCCAGCCTGCTCAGTAAGTGGGTTTGAACTGCCGAGCAGGGCTCCATCCCTACCCCTGTGCCGTCATCGAGCGGGGGCTCCAGGCGCGCTAGGGCCACACAAGCCTTTATGGGGGAGATGAGACGAACACTGGCTCATTAGATCAGTAATTGGACTGTTTCTCTCGCCAAGGCACATTTACATGGAATAGTTTGCGTGCTTTGGGTTTGGAAGAAGAACAAATGGCCATACAAGTGATCCCTGGCTTCTTCTCTGAGACTGAGGAAGGTAAAGGCTGCTTGGAGAACACAGCCTGTGAGGCGTAGAGGGAAGCAGGAATTTGGAGCTCTCCTCTTACCTGCGGGGGGCCTCAGGCAAGATACTTCTCTTTTGTGGACCACTTACCGGGGTTAGTGGGAGTGTCGGGGGCAGGGGCTGGGTGTTCTGAGGGTGGAGGAGACTTTAAAGCCAACACAATATCAGGGCACTCACTAGCTGAAAAGTCCGGAAGCTAGACATTCCCTCATGCGGCTGGTTACAGCCGCCCAAAGAATGTCACGAGGGTCTCTGTCATCAGCTCTCAACTAGGTTTATTGTGTGTCCACCTCATTCACAGACTGAATGTCCCGCCGTAGTCCCAGAGAGCTTCTTCCATTTTCTTTTTTTTTTTTTTTTTTAATGTTTTTATTTATTTCTAGGAGAGAGAGAGAGACAGCGTGAGCAGGGGAGGGTCAGAGAGAGAGGGAGTCACAGACTGAAACAGGCTCCAGGCTCTGAGCTGGCTGTCAGCACAGAGCCCGACGCGGGGCTCGAACCCACGAACCGCGAGATCATGACCCAAGCGAAAGTCGGACGCTTAACCGACTAAGCCACCCAGGCGCCCCTTCTTCCACTTTCTGAGGCCACACCTCTCCGGGCTTGTGTCCTAGGGGAACGATAAGGGGAGCAAGGGCAATTTTCTCAAAAAGAAAATCCGTTTACGTGGAGAGAGTGATGCTGATGATGGAGAAGAGGACCCTGAAAATAAGCATTTGGGGAGCTCGCCCTACATTTCAAGCAATTAGCCGTTATTTCACTTCAGCCCCACAGTAAGGCCATGAGATAGGCACCATTATTGTTCCCGTTTTACAGATGGAGAAACTGGTCCAGAGAGATTCATTCACATAGCTGTAAAACGGTGGGCCTGGGGTTTGCCCAATACCATGCTCCCTCACAGATATGCACTGCAGTTTGCAAGGCTTTGGATATTCAGGACCTTGTCAGGCCCTTCACAAGATGCTGTAGAAGGGGTAGAAGTATATCCACCCTCATTTCCCCGGTGGATCTATAACCAACGTGCGGGAGGCATACCCAGGCACAAGGAAGGGCTGCTTCTGCAAAATAAGGGATTAGGTCAGACCTACATGTTTTTAAACGTTTATTTATGGGGCGCCTGGGTGGCTTAGTCGGTTAAGCGTCCGGCATTCGCTTAGGTCATGATCTCGCGGTTCGTGGGTTTGAGCCCCGCGTCGGGCTCTGTGCTGACTGCCCGCTCAGAGCCTGGAGCCTGTTTCAGTCTGTGACTCCCTCTCTCTCTGACCCTCCCCTGCTCACGCTGTCCCTCTCTCTCTCCTGGAAATAAGAAAAAAAAATGTTTATTTATTTTTTGAGAAGGGGGAGGGGCAGAGAGAGAGGGGGACAGAGGATCTGAAGCAGGCTCTGTGCTGACAGCTGGAGGCCAATGTGGGGCTCAAGCTCATGAACCGTGAGATCATGACATGAGCTGGAGTTGGACGCTGATCTAACTGAGCCACCCAGGCGCCCCTCGACACACTGAGTTTTTTATTTGTGATTTCCTTTGGAAGCTGTCGAGAGAAGAAAAACGCGTGGACACTCCAACGAATTAAGGTCACTTCAAGCTCCCAAGTGCTGGGAGTCTTCAGACATTTCTCAGGCTTGTCCAACAGGACAGACTTCCTGGGTCCTTTTCCTGCCCTGAGGTGGACATAGCATCTTCGGGTTTAATCACAGTAGGCAAGCAGGAGAGTGGACGCTGAGCTTTTCCGTGGCGAACCCGTGCAGGTAGAGGAAGATGGGGAATACTTTGGGTGGGTGTGGGGGGCTTCCTCCGGGTTATAGTCTAACTTATCACAGCGGTGTTCTCTCTGAGGCATGTGGAGTAGTTACAGACACCAGGTCTGAGTCCTGGCCCCATGACGCATCTCCAGGACACTGAGGACCACATGCTATCTCTTTGGGCTTTAGTTGTACCACATGCAATTATTCCTTATAGTAATTGTATTGAACGCTCTTCTTCCTCCTCCTCAGCTGTGTCCCTGGAGGGAGAGGGGCCCTGGCTGCGTCAGCATTCAGTGCAGAGCTCACCCTTCAGTCATCAGCAGGCTCTTGTTAGGCACTCCTGTAGAAGGAGTGCGGTGTCCCACAATGTATGGGGTCCTTCTCAGAACCTAGTCCCCCAGGAGAGAGTTTGCACTCAGTTGAGCGCGGGGAAGCATGGGAAGTTTTGTCTCCGGAAGAGCAGCTGGTGACTGTCAGGTTGGGGAGAAGCCCAACAACAGGAGGGGCAAGCTTGCGACGCTGGTCCATCCTCATCAGCTGAAGGAAGAGGTAGGAACCCAGCTGCAGCCCCTGATGGTGATGCCGTTGTTCCTCTGGGGGAATAAGAGAGGACCAGAGTTCGGGTCCAGAGAGGATCACGTTGCCGCTGTCCCCAGTGGATCCCCACCCCTCTCCTTACGTCTATCTCCCGGGTCTCCAGAGAACAAGTCAGGCATCCATCTGTCCACCGCCTCCCTGGGGTCCTCTGGCCCCAAAGCTGAAAGGCTCGGTTGCCTGCTATGCATCAGAGGGTGAGAAGATCGTGCTGCTTGAAGTAAACAGCATCTGTTGCCAAGTTCACGTGAGGACTGGGGCTCCTTCCTGGGAAGGAGGCTAGGAGACACTTGGCTTACCAAGAAGCTGGGAAAACCCACCACAAAGATCTCCCCAGTTCACCTCTCCCAAGGGCACCACCCCATGCCCTTGAGAGAGGGGGCTTAGATAATGTAGGGTGGTCTGCTTGTGGAAGTGGTGCAGAGACTCTCAGATGACCCCAGGACTCCAGCTCTGCCTCTATTAAGAAGGTGTCGGGTGACCTTGGATGGCCCCCCGACCTCTCTGGTGCAATATTTGTCAAGTGAGAAGGCAAAAGCTGGTTGTTCCTCTACCTTCCGGGAAGCTAATTAATAACTCAGCCTGGCAGAAAAAAAAGAAAACTTCCCCACCCACACCCCTGTTCTCTCGCTCTGCTGCTGTCAGCCTTAGCTTCTCCCTAGGGGAGTGGGGCTGACAGATGGTGGAAAGAAACAGGGAGCAAGGGGGGCTAAAGTCTATTTTTGGTTCCTGTTTTAAAGTTCTTCAAGGAAGTTCAGGAAGAGGCATCCTCTGCTCCGTTTACTGTTGGCTCTACACTTCACACAACTACAAGGACATGCTTTTCCAAGGGCTAGGAATATATGTGCACACACATATGCACATGTTTCCTGTCAATGAGGGTCTACTGGCTTCAGCTATCACTTATCTAGTATAAATTCTTCTATTTATCTATTAATGGAAATTAAAGGTCTTTATGTTGGCATTCAAGACCCTTTTGACTGTCACATTCTAGGTTCCCCTTTTATGCCCCTGGGTCTCTCTCCTCATGGGGTTTTCCACTGAATGGGAAGAATGAGACAAAGTAAGCAAGTGATTATCATATCAGCGGTCAGTCATTAGGGTGTGACCCAGAAGCTGCTCCCTCCAGGAAGTCTGTGATTTAGCTTTGATTTATCCAATCACGCCCATTGCTATTTCCTTGTGCTGGTAGTGATTACCCTACGCGGCAGTTTCTGAGTTACACCCTCCCAAGGCCAATGGTGAGCTCTGTAACCACAGGGCCATGTCTATCTTGATCCATTCTGTGGTCCCAGCGCTCGCATAATCTTGACCACGTGATGGGTTCAAGATCAACAGAATCTGTTCTTAGAGCTCTCCCCAAAGCGGTACCATCTGCCTCTTCTCTTTCTGAATAGGCTTCATTTCTGCAAATCCATTCACCTGTAACAACAATTATATCTTCTCAAGGGAATGCTCATCTCTGCCTACCTAGAGTTTCATGTTGCTTGGACTAACTCCCTTGACGGTTACCATATTCCAGGTAAACAGTTGAATGCTATCTTTCAAATCAATATTGAAAGTAATAATAAAAATACTCCTTCCCGTTATGTCCACAGCGGTTTACATTTTGCAAAGCAGCTCATCTCTTCTCTCATTTAGGCAGCCACGCTGGTTTCAGAGGAGACCCTGCTTCCCCTCTGAGACACTGAAACCTCCTGGACTTACTTGTGTGGCTGTTCCAACTCAGTTGTCTTACTGTCTAGAGCCTCTTCACTCAGCACACTCCCCACCCTTGATGTTGCTACATTAAATATTTATGCCAAGATTCATTATTTGTCCATTAAATATTTATAAGCTTGTGAGCCCGTATCAGACAATATGTATTTCCTTCTCCAAGAATAGTCTGATAGTTAAGTCTACAATCCACGAGTGTCTTCTAGGCAGCCTATATGTTTTCTTCCCTGTCGTGTCCCCAGAAGACTGGCCTGTCCTCCACAAAGCCACTTTACTACCTTTCCTAGCTGTTCCTTTCCACCAGGTCATGTCAGCCACCTGTGGATTCTTCAACTAAGGCAGAATTTTTTTCTTCTCCAAAGTTTGGGAATAGGCAGACAGCCTGAGGTGCAATTTCTGGTATTTTTCCGGAAAAGGCTGGAGTGAGCTCCCTGTTGACCGTGAGCTTTATGGTCTAAGCACACATGGCTTTCTGTGGCATTTAAAGACAGAATCCAGGGGCAGGAAGGAGGTTTTGTGAGGGATGATGGTGTGGACCACGATGGTAGAACAGGGACCAGTGATGGGCTTCAAAGGGAAAGCGGGATTTCTCTTGTGGAGGTTGCTCGGGTCCCTGCAAAGACCGGCATGGGTCTGCAGTCATCATTCTAACTGGGGGGGGTTGTGGGGCCCTATCGTTCTATCATCTCCTTCCCCAAATGTTGCTTTCTTGATCAACCCTCCCCAGATTACACAAGCAAAGGAGCTCTGGACACAGTCCTCTGTTGAGTGTAGAATAGCACAGAGGGGTGTGCACTGGGCACGAAGGCAGGACAGTGTAGACATTCAGGGCACGGGCACTGGGTTTGAAGCCTAGTTTTCTCCTACAGTGACTGGATGAACAGTGTTATGCTACTGCGATTCCCAGACCTGAAGATCAGGGGATTACCATGTGCCACACACTCTGGTAATCTCTTCACCTACATGATTTCATGGAATCTTCATGACAAGATGACATGTATCCCTGTTTTGTGGAAAACACAGGCTTAGACTCTGTATGACTCACCCACATTCAAATGGCTTGTCTGAGGCAGGACTGGGACTTGGATCCAAGCAGTCTGGTCCCAAAGCACCTGGGTCTAGCAAGTAGGTTCTGAGCCTGTTTGCCAATTTGTAGATCGAGATAATCATGCTGACCTCGTGGTTGAGAGGGTTAAACGAGATAGTGTATTTATCATAGTTCACACTGTGGCTGAGGTAGAGTTCCCCAAAGGAATGGTCGCCTCTACTGCTAGCATTACTAATCATTAACATCATAATAATGTAATACTGGAATAGGTTGTCCCTTGCAGTGGGTTCCTGGTCCTTGGATTTGTTTGGGGAGGGTTTTGGCAAGATCACAGTAATTGATGGGAGTTTGGTAAAAGATATTCAAGTATTAATCAGAGGGACTTTAAGGTTCCTCAAGCCCATAGTTTTATGATGTTAAGAGTGAAGCACTCAGAAAGTAAAATAGCATAAGTAATTTTACCTTGGCTCCCCTCCAACAAAGACAGTCCTTCAGGAACCAAGTTTGGTTCTAGAACCCTCTTCTTTCCTCTTCTTGTATGTAAGCCGCTCTGAGCACTCAAGTTGCCCTTTGCTGACCCAGGACTCATGCCTTCCCTCTAACCCACAAGGAATTTCTTCTCCACCCTGGGATTTATCCCTCTGCTTCCATTCTTCAGAAAGAAGAAGCTTCCTGGACAGAGGTAGCATCTGGATCTTGAAACCTGCCTGATTTTGGAGTCACTGATAGAAAGATATTCATGAAGTAACTCCCTTCCAAATACTATCCTTGGTTTTTAACAGGCAACTTAAAACATCAAGGACACCAGATGAGAGGGGACTTTTATTCTACTTTAATCACGTGTGGACATTTGCTCTATTTTGTGTATGTGATGGGTCCATTTATTCAGCAAAATTTATCGAGCACCTACAATGTGTAGAGTACGGTATTCAGTGTTAGGGATACAATAGTGAGAATAAAGGACAATAGTCCTTTGTGAAGTTTATAGTCTAAAGGGGAAGAAGACACTCAAATAACCATGGAGTCTTAGGTGATAATAATCATGGTATTCACTTAAGTAAGACTCCAGAGAGAAACTTCAAATATATTAATCCTCATTCTTTTTTTAAATTTTTAATGTTTATTTATTTTCGATAGAGGGAGAGAGAGAGACAGACAGACAGAGCATGAGTGAGGGAGGGGCAGAGAGAAAGACAGACACAGAATCCGAAGCGGGCTCTAGGCTTTGAGCTGTCAGCACAGAGCTCGATGTGGGGCTCAAATTCACCAACCATGAGATCATGGCCTGAGCCTAAGTCAGACACTTAACCAACTGAGCCATCCAGACGCCCCATATTAACACTCATTCTTACCAAATTTCTAAGTAGTGACTCTTATTATTTCATCTTAAAATAGAGGAGACTCAGCCTCCTCCAACTAGAGTTGAATCTCAAGAATCATTTAATATGTACCTGTGTTTTAAACAACACTATCGTGCAAATGGATAGAGAGCATACGACGTTAATTCTTTAGTGAGGAAGACAGCTCTTTTTTGGTTCCCTGGTAAATGAGTTTATTTTTATTTTGACACCTGCTAATCTGCCAGGTGTGTGGTGGGGGTTAAATGAGACAATGACACATCATTAAGATCCCAAGCTCCTGGTAGGCTCCAGATTGTTAGTAAGTTCTCAAAAACATCAGTTGCATTCAATCTAGCCAACTCCTCCACTCTTCCATTCTGAAATTAGTGTCCTAAATATTTTCACTTACTCAAAAAATATCTTCTTATCCTCTCCCTTCGCCCATCTCAACCACTTCAATCGCATAACAAATTGAGGGGCAAGAGCATTGTTGAGCTTTACAGAAGCTGATAGAAGTTCCCTGAATCACAAATGCTGTTTCTCCATGACCATATTTAAGAGAGCTCTTCATGGAATTAAGAATCAGTGGTCAACCCTTTATTCTTCTCTGACCTGTGGATTTTCAGGAAGACATTCATCATTCAGACCCTTGCTTCCTTCAGCAATTCTGGCTCTACAAAAATATGTAATTTCAGTGCCATCTGCTATGCTTGGGGGACAGGGAGTGGGGAGGGAGAGGAGAGAGGACATGGGAGTGTCTTTCTATTCAGCCGAATTTGTCTAAGTCCTCAAGCACACTCTTCCACCATGTTTAAGCAAAAGTATCCATCTCCTGATGCAAAGACATCTAAGCAATGTCATGGCTATCATTGTACTCCAAGCTTCTAGCATGATGCAGACACATAGCCCCTGCTTAATAAATACTCATGAATAAATGGATTCCATTACACTTTTTAACTGTTATGTTCAAGGAAAGACCAATAACACATCAAGAAGCTGCTAAACTTGTTTCTGAGAAGAAACGGAATTCATCAGTAGTAGCTGACCCCTTAAGACAAGTCAACCACTTTTAATAAATTCAGCAAATGTCGATCACCCAAATAAAATACCAACTCTGGAACAGAAATGTCAGCAGAGAATATCATTTGCCAACTGTTGATTTATATAACTTATGGTACCTTCATTCTGGTAAGGTGAAATTTTATCAAAGCTAAGAATCTAGCAGAGAATAATAGATTCTATTATCATAAAAACATGTTTCCTTAGGTTCACAAAGAGCACAATAATTTAGCAGGTGTAATGTATCATACTCTAGAAAGAAGAAAAAAATGGTAGGAATAAATAGGAACTTTTCTAACTTGAGAAGTAAAAGAAAGCATCCACCACTCCACATACATACACCCACACACAAATGTACCAAGCATGCATACAAAATCCTTTTTTAAAAGAAGAGACAGTTGCTACGATTGATCTTATTGAAAAATCTAGACATCATATACACTCACATGAAATCTTCATCCGTGATGCCACCAAGCCTTCTTAGCTAGTGAAATGCCAAGGTTTGGGGACCCACTAAGGACCCATGTTATGGGAGGGGTTGGCACATGAAGTCAGTGGGCTCCAGGGTAAGTAAATGTAAGGAAATGAAAGTAGAAGAAACATTACAGGGGTGTTCTTGAGATGGTGGGCTCATCTCTTGTCCACAACAGGACTGATGAGCACTGTTCCCAGGTACATTCTTGGGAGCACCTCATCCTTCTTGATATGATCTATAGCAAAAGTCTTCTGATTGATTGGATTTGAAAGACCTTATCCTTTTGGATATCCACAAAGTACATGTGCTTGATAAAGGCAGATGAGAAGTTTTGCAGTAGAGTCTTATTTGCCCAGTGATTTCCCAATGTAATTGATCAATAAAAACTTTGGCTTCTGTATCAACCTATCAGCATTCTACAAAACTACTAGTGCACCAGACATACTTTGGGAAATGAACTATATTCTTGAGACACTGGTCTAAGTTGATATCCTTGGTAAAGGACCACTTGTACCTGGAAAAGAGAGAGGATTCAGCTCTACCTGTTTGTATTCTTCATGTGCAGAGACCTGGGAACGTCAGAGTAGGGCTGGTATCCTCCCTGTGTTTGAAATGTCAGCATGGATCTCACAGTGCTTCATACACAGTAGGTGGTCAATACAGCTTGAAAGGAGTCTGGTAAGTGTCGGTCATGAAGCAGAAACCACAGTGTTTTCCTTCGCTCAGGACACAGGTACGTTTCTGGAGCTCTGGCTGCTGCTTCTTGAAGTGATAGTAAGATGGATTTATTTTAGTGAATGGTGATTAAAACAGCCAAAGGGAAGGAGGACATTAATTACATCTTCTGGAGGGAGAATAACACTGCATTTCAGAAAGATGAAGATCGATAGGGAATCGTGATTAATAAATTTGGAGAACACAGAGCACCTACTCTGTTGAGGCACTGGGAGGGATATCCGGATGAACAACGAACTTCCTCAGCTCTCTATCATGTGTACTGTCCACGGTCCACAAGATTGTCAAGATGAACAGAGACCCATGCTCCAAATTTTGTATTATGAGCCCTGCATAAATTTGCCTAAAACCAAAGCTTTGATTTCATAAAAGAAATCATAAGTGCCATAAAATTTAACATATACACTGACTTTATTTCTCTAATGAGTAGAGTAGGAAGAAAGGGGGTCACTAGAGAAAGTTCGTAGCAGATAATGAGAAGGATTTGGAGAGAGGGCTCTGATTTTTTGTGCAGTTGTATCTGAGAGAACTAACCTATTATCATCTTTGTGGGGGCCCCTGGAGGGGAGGGAACTACTTATGCTCCACCCATTATCTGGCTAACAACAATGGCCATACCTTTAAAATTGCCTACCACCCACAAGTGGAAAGCATACAAGACCCTTGACTTAATTCCCAGCACCCTCTCTTGGTACTTTCCTGCCCGTTAGCAACTCTTTTTTAAATTATTTTAAATCCAAGACCAATTAAGTTCATTCCATTTTGGTTACACGGGATTCTCTTTTTTGCCTTGACTCATGGTGCATGCCTTGCTCAGAAAGGCCATCTGGTGAACTTCCTCTCAGTTTTCAAGACTTGTCTCAAGTGTCCCCTCCTCTGTGAAGCTCTAACATTTTGTAAGACTCACACCCTCCAACCAGAGGGTATTTTCTCTTCTCTGTCCTACAATAGCTCTTTGCATATCCCTCCATTTTGGGGTCATCTCCAGCACTGACCAATCCAAACGGTCCCTGGCTGTGGATCTAGAACAAGGTTCCCTGTTGGTCCATAAAGTCTGAGGTGCATGGAGGGCCCAAGGTTGGCAAAGGCAGGGAGGATGAGGCCAGTGGTCTCTCAGAGGCTCAGAAAAGCAGGTATTTAAAGAAGGGTTCAGAACATTTCAATATTTTATCAACCTGTGTGACCATTCCAATACCGACTAGCTCAATATCAGCCTCTATGATTTCTCAGCACATAGATTTGGAATTATTTACATGTCTGCCTTACCCATTAGATTGAGAAGTCTTCCAGGACAGAGACCTTGAGTTTTGTTTATCTTTATGTCTCCAGAGCCTAGCATGGCGCCTGGCATGGAGCAAGCATATTGATTTCTAAGAAGAACTTAAGGGCTTCTCCCTAATGAGTCAAGATGAAAGCATTTTCCTCCATCCTCCAGGAGGAAGAGGCTTGCACTTGATTGGTCATATGTAAATTCACCCATTGAGCTGTTTCAAATTTTTATTTGTTTTGTTTTAAGTGGACTTATTTTTTTTTTTTTTGCTGTGATTTTTTTAGAAACGAGTAATTATGGTTGTAGCTCACTGTTTGATTTCTCCTTTCCAAAAATACAGCAGGCCATACCCTCAGTCATAACATCACCTCTTTGTGGTAAGATATGGGGACTGGCTTCAGCCATTGCAGGTAATGAAATCAACACAGCAGGCCCCATAGTCTGCTTTGCTCTAAAACTATTTAGGAATAACAAGATTAGGGAGAAGAAATAATGGGGCCCAGCTTACTAGAGCGTCTGCATAGGGGTTTTGGGCTGAAGCCAGAGCTAACAATAGCGTTGCTTTGCTTCATGTTTTGTCGGGCGCTTTGTGATGAGGGATTTAGGGCAGTATTTGAAGATTCCCAAGTTCCCTGGACATAATACCAGTTTAACACTACCTTAATAGCACCCAGATCTCACCCCAATTTCTAATACAGACTAGTATATCTTGAAGGAATAAAGAAAGGAAGGAAAGAAGGAAGAGAGGACAAGAGGGAAGAGAGGAAGGCAGACAGAAAGGCCGAAGAGAGCTGTCAGGCATCGGTGAGCTGATTAACCGACTGAAATGGGGGCGGTGTGTGCGGAGAGTGCTCTAACTGCTACTAAGCTGGGTCTGATTTTGGAAAACAATGAAATGTTCAAGGGAAAAGAAATCCTTTCTTTTTTTTTTTTTTTCTCTGAGAGACAAAGCATTGGTATTCCTCTCAGAACCTAGAAGCTTTAGTTCTGTTACAGGGTAGTGTTTCTTTCACAAATAATATTTTCAATATCATAGCCCTTGGGTAACATCGAATAATCCATTTTCAGCTTGGCGATGCTTCTCCTTCCACGCAGAGCTAAATGCGGGGCTCTTGAAGGGACATTGCAAAGCAAACCAAGCCCTGTGGTGTGGGGCTACCCTGGATGCTTTGTAGGGCTGGCTATGGGGTGAGGGGATGCCACAGTTTCCTGGGTGTTCAAATGGACAGGAATCATTTGTTGAGCCATTAGTAATGGAACCAAAAGAGAAAGAATCCAGGGACTTGAGGGTGTACACACGGGAACCTTAGAAGTTGGACTTGTACTTAAAGAGTTTACAATTTCATGAGAAAAGTAGTCAGGCACACCCATAATTCAAGAGTCCTAGTAAAAATCCAGATGATGCACTAGGGTGATTCAGAGGAAGAAAGGGGGGCACATCAGAGTTTTGGAGGTGGGGAAATGAGGTTAAGAAATGACTTCAAAGAGGTAGAAGCATTTTTGACTTTGAAGGTGCAAAGACTTAGCATGAACTTGAAAGAATAAAAAGACCCCCGGTGAGTGACAACCAGTGAAAGGGGCATGCATTATAGGTGGAGGGGACAGAATGAGCTAATGCATGAAGTATGGAAAGTGGAAACTGTGTTTCAAAACTCATAACGATGACTTTGATTTGTGCAGAGAATGCATGTTAAAGAGAGCAGGAGCTATCTGATGTTTTTGTTTTCATTTGTTTGTTTGTTTTCCAGAAGAGAGATAAGATAAATGTGTGTTAGCAGGTCTGGAAGCCTATTCAACAGCTGGATCTGGAAACCAAGGAGAGTCTAAGGTGACGACTTACAATGATGAGGGAGGAGAGATTTATCAATCTATACATTTATGTATCTCCATATTATCTGTCTGTTTCGAGTATCTTTTACAACATAGGTGGAATATTGAGAAAAATGGCAGGTGCTGTGAGGTAGCAAAAAGGGAAGTGACTTTAGAAGATTCATGCTTAAAAATCAGCTTATTTTAACTTCTTAAGGTTTTGTGTCCTCATTAATAAAATAAAGATTAAAAAACATTTCTCAGGGTTATTTTGAGAATGTTAGCATATGCTAAAGGATGACACCTGGAATATAATACATAATTAATTAGTTTTTGCTTCATGCTAAACATTAGCTGCTTAAAGCTTATACATCAAAGATATTGGCATCAGTAAGAATTACACAGAGATTACCCGCCATCCAACGCATTCCATCCGTTTTTTTGCAAACTAATTGGAGACAAAGTGGGTGTTAAGTTCAGTTCTTCAAGACTCAGGATACTCCATGAGAAGTCCACCAAAAAGTTCTTGGAAGCAAATTGACTCATGACAAGAAGAGGCCTAGAAAATCTGGTTCTGTCTACTTCACTGAGACTGAGTCGACACACTTTTTAAAAATATAACCCAACTTAAGGGGTTATCCAAGAGCCCGTGACTTCATAATTAACATGTCTGGGGCCCTTTTGGTATTACTCAAAATACCTTTGGATGGCTCCATTCGATTCCCCTTTCAGGTCCAGACATGAGACCTTTTAACTCTCAACCAACAAAGACCCAAACGCGTCTTTCCTTAATTAGCGTAATGAGGCTTTTGGCTCCTGCTTGATGACAAGCAAATGAATCTGCCCTTTTGGTGACAGGTCCTTCAGGGAATGATCTGAAGACTTGTGTAACAGTGCCTCCAACATACTAGGTCTTTAAAAACAGTTGTCCAACTATGAAATTAGTTATTGATTAATATTGCAACAGGAAGACCATTGCATTATGAAAGAAAGGGAAGTAACATGCTCTTGGCCATATCTTACTGAGAGCTTTAAACATGGAAGGTGTGGAATTATTGCTCCTTGGCAAGACAAAAGGATGGTTCAAATCCTCCCATGGATCTTAGAAGTCTAAATGGTCATCTCTAAGAATGATCACTTGGAATCTCAAAAGAGAGATTTTTGTGTGTGTGTATGTAGGTGCACACATGCGTGTGTGTATATAGGTACATGGGAAATGCCGAGTCCCATTCTGTCCTACTTAGAACTAGGTCTTGGCATTTATTTTAGTACCAAAGTATTTTAAATCTGAATTTTTCCATCATGCTCTGCATCACCACAAAACAGTATATATCTTTCTGTGGTACACTGTGAAATGTTCTCTGGAGCAATGTTCTAATTTTCAGTAATAGAGTTTGCTATGAAAAACAGGGCTCTGCATGAATTTCTGTGGGAGAAGTGAAGAAGGAGTAAGGAATGGCCAGTGAAATCAGGAAGGCTTTTCCCAAGGCGGTAACACTTGAGCTGGGCTTGGACAGCAAGTAAAACATTGCTGGAGAAAGGGGACTAGAGGGCATTTAAGTAAAAGGGAATGGCATTAATCCATTCAACAGATAGTTGCAATAATGTGGAAGTATTCTAACAGAAGACATCCAGGAACCATGAGGGCACCCAATCGGATGACTTTAGCTAGCTTTGGTGATGAGGGAAGTCCTTCCTATGTAGAAACAGATCAGGTAAGGGGTGCTGAGAGAGGGAGATTGTAGGAACGGCATCAGCATGGGGAGGTCCAGGGGTGAGAGAGAATCTGTCTTGTCTAGGAAAGTGAGATTGTGTCAGCAAGGCTTCCTACACGGGGAAGTAAATAGTGCACTTGAGCTGGGAGCAGTAACTGAATCACAGAGCGTTAAAAGTCTTGCAAGCTGCATCAAAGAATTTGGATTTTGCCATGAAGGCAATGAAGTACCATTGAAGAATTTTAAGCAAGAGAGATATAATTGGTTACATGATTCAGAAAAATACACTGGCCACTGCAAGGATAATGGATTAAAGCAAACAAAGATGAGGGGTGGATTGACCATTCGAGAACTCGTCTGATTCATCCTGTGAGGTGAGCGATCATGATCAGCCATAGATGGTGCCAGTGGAATAGACACACGTGAAACATGGAGGTAGAGGTAACAGAATTTGTGTGCGTATGAAACAAAAAAGCCTGCTGGGCATGGAGAATGTCAAATGCCTCATTCTGGATGGAACACAGGGTGTGTGAAGGTGTGTGAGGAGAGATGAGCTTGGAAAGGCAAGTTGGAATCAGATTGTAAGAGGCCTGGAATGTTCTGGGGAGCTTGGCCTTATCATCAGGATTTACGAGCTATGCTCTCTAACTTCCCATGTCTTGGTAACCTAAACTGTTCCAAACATCTATTAGAGGATTCCAATTTCATTAGCATTTTAACACATTACCACATTTTCACCCTTGAGCAGCCAAGCATGGCTGTATCTTCATATTGGAGAGTAAGTCATAATCAGACAATCCAATACTTTCCACCCCATAAGGTTATTTTCTCGACATTTCCCATTGTGTAATTGCCAGCTATCTGCTCAGTTCATGTCGACGTTTCACTTACCTGCACTGGCAATTTCCCTACTGTATCACTGCACCAGAGAGCGCTGAGCGTGGGATTACAGAGTGCTGGAGCTGGAGGTGATTCTTGAGAACAATCTAGTTCAATCCCTTTGTTTTACGGTTGGGACTCAGGGTGTTGGAATGATCCGTCCAGGCAGAAGCGACTATTTCAAACCCAGGTAAGACTCACTCGGGTCTTTCTTCCAGCCACAGTTTCTTGAGAAAGACAATACCTGGCGGGTCCCGCTCAGGACAACTATCCACTCCTTGTCTCATTATCTGGGCTCATGGTTGAGTTTTCTTTGGAGAGTTTTCTACCACTACCTTGTTGTCTACCTTTCTGCTGCTTAAAGTATTTGTGGTCCATTATCTTGTGATGGGAGAATTTTAAATGAGTGGTGGAGCCCTCTTGGGGAGAACAGACTGAGCTGTTGAAGATTCACAGTTATCATTAATAAATGTGCCAGCCACTGAATCAGGTGCTTTCAGCTGTATTAACACAGACTTTTCATCATAACTCTATAAGGTAGCTACTATTAATCACCCATTATTATAAGCGTGAAAACTGAGTCATTATCAGTTGACCCTATGTCTAGTTGTGACCAAGTGGTTGGTGTTAGGATTCAAACCTAGACCGTTGGACACCAAAGTCTTAAGGGTGCCTTAACCACTGCACTATAGTGCTCTGTAAGGTTATGCTGTAAGCACTGAATTTGAACAAAGCATTAAAAACCAAAATGCCGATTTCATGTCATCACGCATTTGTGTTCTCATTTGCCAATTTGTTGATTTTTGAAGCTTATTACGGTAGTATTTGTTATCCACAAGATTTCCGTCTTTGGAATTATTTTCCTCTGTGAGCCCACAGTAACAAAGGGATGATCGTGTTAAGCTGGGGCTGGGTAGCCGCACCTGCCCGGGTCATTTCTAAGCCCTGGAGGTAAAAGGCAGTTTGCAGGGACAGAGGAAAATGAAGCGAGCCTGGGCTGTGACCTCAGGGACAGCAGCTGCCCTGATTTCTGGTGGTTTTCAGCCTGTGGGCACACTCCTTTGTGAGGCCCAGTGAGTTTTATCTTTGTAGCTTCTGTGGGCTCTCTCAGCATATTGCGTCTTTGTTCCAGAAAGGTCTGCCAGCTCATCTGAGACTTCCCCGTTTCTGCATGCTGGAGTCACATGGGACAAAACTGGCACCAGGAGCTCTCCTCAGTGGCTTAGGGAAGGGACCAATTCTCAGAAAAGGGATTTGGGGCTGGGGTGTCCGTTGTGTCTGTCCCACCTCACATGAGCGTGGAAAGGGAAAAGAGTTGACATTTAGCTTACTGCCAACTGCTGCTGGAAACACGGATATGGGTAATTTATCTGCAAATAACACTAAAAAGATAGGCTTCCCTCTTCAGGCAATACTCTGAATATGGGGGAGATTGATAACAATATTCATCAATTATCCTTCATTTTTGATGTTTTCTCAGGCATTTTTCCTATCTCTCCCCATCATCTTGGGACATAGATAGGTAATGGGTTTACTTTATCCACGAAGAAACTGAGGCTTCTAGAGGAAAAGTAACTACTCAAAAGACGGGGAAATATTGACAGTAAGAACCACTATCCTAATAAGCTTCAAACAGCAAGACATTGGTAGACAATGCCGACATTAATGCACATGTGTAATGACATTGGTATTTCAGTGTTAAATGCCTTGTTCTTGGGAACTAGTAGCACAGCAAATTTTGCTCATGCTTTATTTGTGAAGATAATTATTCTTTCATATTTAATCTTAACTTCTGATCTGTTTTTACCTAGGGAAAAATGTATTTAATAGATTGAAAGTGGATGCTTTATGCAGTCACATTATTCATGGTCTGGCTGCGACTAACAGAATTCCAAGTCTACCTGGTAATCCATTACCTCCAAATCTCATGCCCGTTAAATAGAAACTATAAGAGCTGACATATACATGATATTTATTAGATTCCAGGCACTCTTCCTGAGTTCTGTGACTTATACTGAGCGAACCCCTCACCCCCAAAACCGCCCTCCCCTGGGCCGTTTAAGTACCCCTTACCAACAATATCCTTTATAGCCACCATTTTTTTTCTAGAAGGTTCCTCTACTCTCCTGCCTTACCTGAAGTACATCTGTCCTCCAAGGGTGTTGTATCTTCCACGGCCTTATCGAGAAGGCGATTTTTCTCGCACGTGTCACATACTTCCAGACTAGCAGTTGGAGTGACTGGATTCCTTCCATCCATTGCTGCTCCCTGCCTTTTGCAAAAGTTTATATTCTTGGAAAGACATGAATCGCTTCCTGCTTCCTTGTTGAGACTGTCTACCGACACTCCTACCCCTCTCCAATCCAGCTCCTGTATCGGTCTCTCTCTAGCTCTATAGCCATTGTCTATCCTCCTTCTTGGAAATGTCAGAATACGGATGGCTGATTCATCCAGCATTCAGATCTCGGCTTCTTGAGAACTTATCACTTCACACAAACTTCTGTACCATCCCCTCCCAGGTACTTGTTCCCATTCTTTAGGATAGACTCAACCTTCCAACCAGCTAAGCTTCACCAACACTTCATAAGTAAAGTAGAAAACATCCCCCAAATCTATCAACCCATCTACACATGTCATTGTCTTCTCTGTCCCTCCTGCTGCGTGTGAGGAGAGCTGCTTTCCTTCACATTAGAAGCTAATCCCCCCATAGGGTCTCTGATTCTATCTCTTCTCACTTCCTTGCCTCCTTCCACCCCTTCATCACCAGGATGTCACCAGCCTATCGTCTTGGAGTCCATTTATTCCTCATGCAAATTTACCCCCACTGCCTCTGGTAATTCACCTCCTCCTGGATTCCTCATCTCTCACTTACGCTTCACTTCTTGTCTTAATCTCACAGCCAAGGTCACCAAAAAACCATCTACTCATGCCCCATCTACTTCCTCAACTCCCCAGCACTTCTCAATCCACTCTAAACTGCCTTTTCCCCAGCAAGCCACTGAAACCGCTCTTGTCAAGATCAATTATAACAAGCAGTTTGGTCAAATGCAATGACCACTTTTCTGACCACGTTTTATTCCATCTCCTGGCAGCTTTAAGCATAGTTATTCACCCCTTTCTTCTCAAACCACTTTTAATAATCCCTTTTATCTCTCTAGCTGCTCTTTCTTGGTCTTCTTTGGGTAGTTTTCTTCCACTACCTGATATCTAAATACTGGAGTGTCCCAGGGCCCATTTTCCTCCTTTCTCCATATACTTCCCTTAGAAAAATCTATCCATTTAGATAGATTTGAATTATACATTGCTTTAAATGTCATATATATGCTGATAACTCCTAAATGTAAATTTCCAACACAAACCTCTCCTTGAACTCCAGATTTGTATATCTGCCCAACTGACATATCTTTTTAACATATCCACAACCTTAAAGAATCTTCTTTTTCCCTCTGTCCGTCCATCTCATTAAGTGGCACTATTATCACCCTGTTGCTGAAACTCAAAATGTGGAAGTTAAGCTTGCGTCTTTGCTTTCTCTTTGACATCCAAATGCTTATCAAATTTTCTGTCATTTCTATTTATGAAAAGTATTTCATATCCATAGATTTCTGCCTCTCTTTCCTCCACATTATCCTCAGGCTCCATCCTGTCTCTCCTGGGCCACTACAATGGCCCACTCTACTCTTTCTTTCACCAAATCTCTTTCCTCACAGAATAGCCAGGGAAATGCTTTAATTACATAAACAATATGAAGTTAGTCTTCTGCTGTAAATGCTCCAGTGTCTTTCCTTCACACTTAAAGCAAAGCTCAGCACTTTCCAAACCTACAGTCTCTACACAGTATGGCCCCTACTGACTTACCCAACACTGTCTTTTGCCCTTCCTCTCCTGCTCTGAGACCACAAAGAAAATATTGGACTCCAGAATAAATATGGAGGATCCGCCTGCAAAGGTGAACTCTTCTGTTATTCCCCATCATACATCTTGCTCATTTTCATCATGGTACATACAAGTGACGATTTTCAATGGAACATTTGTTTACATCCTTATTGTGAGCCCCTCTGTCTAATTTGTAAGCTCCGTGGCTTTGGGATTCATGTTTGTTTTAATCACTAATACGTACTTGTGAACAGACCGTTGATACTTCATAAACAACCATTGAAGGCACGAACGCTGCTGGACAAATAATTATCAGATATAGATGCAGATAAATGACATATTTGATGTACAAAGAATCAACATTCAGATTGTACTTTGGGTAACCTCAAAAGACATGTCAAGCGAATTTGAAGTCCTATGTGATACATAACATCGCAAACCATCTAGTATATTAAAAGCACAAACACTGTTGCTGGAGGTTGAGATTACTTGTCACCGCTGTCACGTTGTGAATGTCAACACATTCATTGGCAGTTTATTGAGCATATTAACCAAATTCTAAGAAGTGTGCTGGATACAGGTTGAAAAAAAGAAAGAAAGAGGGGCAACACATTTCTTGTCCCAGGTCTATTTATGGGAGAAAAAGCCAAGACACCTTAAAAGACAAGCAAGTAAAATGCAGAAAAAGCTCTGTGATTTAGACTTTTAATCAGGTTCCTTTTGATGAAATAGGAATTAGAATAAGTGGTCCCAGATACTTTTACATGCAAATATTATCATCCTGTACTAAAAGCAGCACTTTAAAACCCGAAAACAGAAATACAAGCCAGACTCTCTTGTCTTAAGGAATTCATAGCCTGGAGAAATTAACTCCAGCATTCTTATTATATTAATCTACACTCCAAACAGAGGGTGTATTTCTGTTTTTATCCATAACATTGCTGCCAGATTAATAAGAATATTCAAGATGTTAATGGATTGATTTCAGCATAATTGTAGCTATATTAATTCAGTGCAATTACTTCTCGGTAAAATTTAAATGAAGCTAAATTGAAGAAATTAGAAATATTTGAAATCTCTAGTCGGAAGCCTGGAGGCATTGTAACCTTGTCTGTTCTCGTCTCAGAGAATCTGCAGCCAAGCTCTGGAAAGGTGGTGAGGACCTTTCCTGGAAGTTACAGAGTTTTAAACCTTATCAGCACTTTAGAATTTGGATTTAGCAAAAGAATCAAGAAGGGATAATGGCAACAACAACAACAACAACAACAACAACAATAATAATAATACACCTGAGCTGCCCATTGGGACAAATGTCCCTGATCATTCAACACGTTGTTTAGTGCTGTATTACAAAGAAATGCCCACAAGAAAATACTCGGATATAGGGAAACTGATATGGGAATGTAGTTGAAGCTATAGGGAAATTATGAAAAAGCTTTCAAAATGTAACACCTTTAGAGAAACTCTTACTTATGAGGGATCCACGTAATGTGGTAACAATGCCCTGGGCTCAGACATAAAGAGTCAACTCCACCATTCATTAGTGGTTTGCCTTGGGACAGTCCCCTTTGTCTCTGGCTTCATTTCTGTAATGATTCACGCTCTTGTAACTTTGCGGTGCAATTATGAAGATCAGAGGGCTTTGGAAGCACTGTGTCAACAATGAAAAACTTTACAAATGTAACTAACGGGGGTGACTGGAAAAGCACTTCAGAATTGTAATCAAATCAGTAGGAGGAATCTGGTAGCAGAACTTACTAAGACAATGTCCAATTTAGAAAGGTTGGCTCAAAAATATCCCAGTAGTCTCAGGTCTTGTAAATATACTCGTTCTATCCCTTTTGGCAGTTAATGAAGAAACTGACCCAATTCTTTTGTTGCACATCCACCAAACAAGACGCTGTGAAAGGCTCCGTGAGGGCTGGTAAAACACAGGATATTGACATTTCGTGTTCTAAGTGAGTTCAGACTGAAATTGGAAAAGAAGGGGAATTTGAGTAAAATCTAAATGTTTGCATTGTAGGTGATGTTCTTCATACTTTATATCTCACATAAGTGTTAAAATAAATTCGGGAGATTTTTCTTACCATTTTATAGATGCAAATGAGGTTCACAGATGCTAAGAGAATGCCCAAGATTAGGGTTCTTGAACTTTAGATTAAAAAAATCAGTAGGGGCCCCTGGGTAGCTCAGTCAGTTAAGTGTCTGACTTCGGGTCAGGTCATGATCTCACAGTTCAAAAGTTTGAGCCCCGCCTCGGGCTCTGTGCTAACAGCTCAGGGCCTGGAGCCTGCTGCAGATTCTGTTTTCCTCTCTCACTGCCTCTCCTCCGCTCACGCTCTGTCTCTCTCTCAAAAATAAATAAACATTTTTAAAAACTCCGTGATTTTATAAGTCACATACTTTCTACTATACTCAGTGTACTTCTAAGTTAAGAAAAGAAGAGTTATAAACAAAAACACTTTGAAAATAGATACTAACTGTCAAATTAGTGGTATGATCTGAATCTCTTATACCCTCTCCAGGCTCTGCATGACTGCCTTCCAGGATTCTGCCCAAATATCACATGTTCAGACAGACTTTTCTGCCCACCCTATCTAATGACAGATCCACTCACACCCACTTATTGACATGTTCCGTTACATCACTGTGTTATTAATGCCACAATGCTCATCTTTCTTCTCAATTGTCATTTTTATTAAGGAGGTAATACAACACAACAGAAGTGCAGAGTATAGATCAGCGCTGTCCGATAGAAATATCATCCACATCACATGCAATTTTAAATCTCCTAGCGCCCACATATAAATAAGTAAATATGAAATTAATTTGAACAATCTATTTTATTTAACCAACTATATACAAAATATTGTCAACAGATAATCAATATACATTGGTAAACAAGAAGACATTTTGCATTTTTTCGGCACCGTCTTTGAAATTCAGGGTAATTTTACACTTACGGCACATATGGGTTTGGACTAGCCACATGGCAAGTGCTCCAGAGCCCCATGTGGCCCGTGGTTTTCACGTTGGACAGTGTGGCTTAGAGTAGGGCTCTCTGGGTTTCGTGCCAGCTCTGAAACTCTTCAGCTGCTTAACCTAGAAATTAAATTCCACTAGAAAGGGTCTTATCTGCTCTATGCATCTTCTTTGACCCTAGCACCTAGGACAGATATTGACATGCAATAGAAATGATCAATTACAGCAAACACTCATGCTTAACGTGCTGGAACAGGTAAGCTTTGAGCCTAATCCTAAAGTGTGAGGTGGATTGAGATGTGCATAGAGTAGTGTGAAGACACATCTAGGAAGCTCAAGGGACACGGTCAAGATTAACGACAAGTGATCTGATTCTTATGTAGAGAACAATATACAGAGTTCTCTTTTGCAAGAGGAGATGTGGAAGCAAAATGTTGAAGACAATGTTTATAATTGACACTGAAAGTTCTGCCGAGGGATTGTAATTCTAAATCAGGCAGACCTGAGTCTGAGTCCCACTTCTATCTGGGTCATCTTGGTGGGCAAACTACTCAATCTGTCTGTGCCTGAGTTTCCTCTTGGGAAAGCAGAGATTGTTAATCCTTAACCTTTATTTAAGGATACCGGATGCAGTATCATTAGACACAGGGTTACTTCAGATGCAATACTGGATGCAAATCATTAGATACAGGGTTACGTCAGAAATGTTAATTAGCGCTGCTGATCTGATTGACATTGTTGTTATCTTATTAATGTTTCTATGTAGATGGGGAGGTGATTTGAAGCCTTGAATGGCAAGCTACAAAATCTTGGCTGTAGACTCAAGAGTCATGTTGCTCAATGCTTATCAGCCCCTATTGCCCCTCCATGCCAATGAACCTTTCAATAATTCTTCATCATCAAGGAACTGAAGCCCAAACCCCTTACCAATGCCCTTAAGACTCTCTGCATATTGGGCCTCACTAACATCATTTTCCATAACTCTTTACACATTACAGTCTAGTGATACTGAATCATTTAGAATCTTCTGAATAGCCCATTCTACTTCATGCAACTCTGTCTTTTATTTTTAATGCTTACTTGAGACAGAGCACGAGTGGGTGAGAGGCAGAGAGAGACAGAGACACAGAATCTGAAGTAGGCTCCAGGCTTTGAGCTGTTAGCACAGAGCCCGATGGAGGGCTTGAACCCAAAAACCATGAGATAATGACCTGAGCCAAAGTCAGACACTTAACCGACTGAGCCACCCAGGTGCTCCAAATGCAACTCTGTCTTTGAACATATCATTCCTCTGCTCTTGTCCTTCACTCTTCTTTCTGGAAAACTCCTCCATGCACTCCAAAACCCATCCCAAATTTCCTATCCTGAGGAAAAGCAGAGATATTGGGCCACATCTTCTATAGGACATTATTTAATGCGATTTCTTATTTCCATGTCAATTTTCTTCATGAGACTGCCATATGTTTGAAGGAAGCAGCCAAGTTTTATGTGTGTGTGTGTGTGTGTGTCCCCAGTGTTCAAGCACAAAATAGATGTTCAGTAGCTACTTGTTAAATGAATGAATGTTTACACTATAGGCAATGGGAAACTCTCGAAGTCTCTTGAACTTTCAAGGTTTTTGTTAATGTCTGGACTACTACATTTCAGTTCCTCTTTTGCATAAGTCTTAAACTGATTATCTGGGAACCCCATTCTCTCTGAAACAACTGCTGTCAGTGCCTCGCATAGGATAAAAAGATTAAAACCCCAAACCAGCTTTCCAGGTATTTATCTTCCTCAGCAATGCTTTAACTGCTCCTGGCTTTTAAGGTGGGATTCCCTAATTGCGTTTAAGTCTCCTATGTACTGCTGGCCATAGACGTGCTAACAAATGAAAGTTTTGGGGGTGAGGTGGGGAGAAAGTTTTGCCTTTCTTAGAGCAGGGAAATAGTTTGAGGCTATGTTTTAATTAAAATGAATATCTGCGCTATCTTAATGTTATTGCCAGTTAAGTGTAGCAGGGTGATTTAAGAGTTCTATAACACAATTATACTCTGGTAATGAAGCTCTGTAGAATTATCCTCAGAATTTAGAATGCAGAAGGGAGCGGTAGGTCTCATTTGTAACCATGTTATGGCCTTTATTGTTACAGTATTTTCTGTTTTCCTCAAAGATTAACTCAATCGTATTTAAGTCTCTGGCTACATTACACACAGAGAGAAAATGGGCAATGGGAACCGTTTTACTGTCTCTGAAGCCGGTCTTAATATTCTGCCATGAGGACAAAATAGCAGGGAAATTTCAGCACAGTGTCACCTTCTTATTGTTCTCTCTCTAGCCCTCCCATCTGAGCGCCCCTCCGGCTGCTCTGTGCAGTGCCTGGCTGATGCTCACCGGGGCTGCGGGATGATGGGGACAGAGCTCAGAAAGCGAGCCAGGGGTGAGGGAAGAGGGAAAGCAGGGAAGAGGGAAAACTGGACGGGAGTCCGCGTTGTCCTTGGTTGTGAAACCCCCCCGCCCCAGGACATGTGAAGCTGGTCACGGGCTGCTCTGGCTCTCGTGCTCAAAAAGTATAAAATCTGGGGACAAATCCAGAACCCATCATGCATTATCTGTGGGACCCAGGACAAGTCATTCAAGCTTGTTGGGTCTCAGTCGATTACTCTGTAACATGGGATAGTAGTCAAAACTATCTTGCTGAATTTTGCGAGAATTAACATCCAAGAGAGTTCACGCCTGTAACTTAGAATGGTGACTGGAACATGATATGTGCTTGGTAAGTAACAGCTGACTTAATTACTATAAAAATACTCCCTCCTGGGCAGCTCGTTAGGAGCTCTGTTTCTCCTGGGTGGCATCATCTGAAGATGGGCAGAAACCAAATCATACATGAGTATCTTCCCTAAAACTCATACTTCTTGGAAAGCTCAAAAACAAATTTTGATTCCATTTAAACAATATTTAACACTTGTTAACGTGGAAGACCTTACACTAAGCGTTTCAAGTAATACAGACATGAACATACTGTGTGTTCAAGGTTCTAGAGCACAGTGAGGGGAGACAGGCCCACAGACAAAAAATATTCTTTTTTTTTTAATTTTTTTTAATTTTTTAATTAATTAATTAATTANTGAGGTGGTATCTCAGTGTGGTTTTGATTTGTATTTCCCTGATGAGGAGGGATGCTGAGCATCGTTTCATGTGTCTGTTATTCTAAAGAAAGGGACACGGTGAGTAGTAATAGAAGGTAAGGAATCTTTTACTTCCGTTAGGGAAGATTTTAATGATGGAGTGATATTTGAACAGGATGTTGGGGAACAAATGAGGTGTTCATAGGCAGCAAATACTGGGAAGGGACCCGGCTTGAGAGATAAGCTGGACCAAGTTCAGATTTAGCGAAGTACAAGGAATGATTAGAGAATAGGAGAAATCTATTGCTGTGGCAGCATAGCCTGGTGGGTGTCTTTTGGGAGGGGCTGTAACAGGGGTAATTTCACAGAGGTCAAAGTCAGGTCATTTTCATTCATCAAAGGCAGGTGAAGGAGTTTTAACATAACTCTGTAGAAAGCTGAGTGTTCTGAGGAGGGCCAGCCCATTATCCAACGTATTTTTTAAGCTTATTTATTTATTTTGAGAGAGAGAAGAGTGAGAGAGACAGAGGGAGAGAGAGAATCTCAAGCAGGTTCCACACTGTCAGCTCAGAGTCTGACACAGGGCTTTGTCTCAACAACCATGAAATCAAGACCTGAGCTGAAATCAAGAGTCAGTCAGTTTCTTAACCAACAGAGCCACCCAGGCACCCCAATCTGACATCTTCTTTTTTTAAAAAAAAATTTAATGTTTATTTACTTTTAAGAGAGAGACAGAGACAGAGTGTGAGCAGGAGAGGGGCAGAGAGTGAGGGAGACACAGAATCCGAAGCAGGATCCAGGCTCTGAGCTGTCAGCACAGAGCCTGACATGGGGCTCAAACTGTGAGATCATGACCTGAGCCGAAGCTGAATGCTTAATGGCCTGAGCCCTCTAGGTGCCCCAGTCTGACATATTCTATACTTGTTCTGGGTTGACTTATGCTCAAGGATACAAGATGCTATATAATATTTTAATGTTATCTTCACAGCAACACATTTAATTTGGAAAAATGTGGCAACCTTACCTTCCAGTTGATCCCTAGAAAAAAAATTGTTAACCTAAACTTTAAGGTGATTTGGGGCACCTGGGTGGCTCAGTCGGTCAAGCCTTTGACTTCAGGTCAAGTCATGATCTCACAGTTCATGAGTTCGAGACCCATGATGGGCTCTGTGCTGACAGCTTGCAGCCTGGCGCCTGCTTCAGATTCTTTGTCTCCCTCTCTCTCTGCCCTGCTTGCTCTCTGTCTCTCTCTCTCTCTCAAAAATAAATAAACATTAAAAAAATAAAAAATAATAAAGATACAATAGTTCCTTTTTCTTCCCCTCCAAAGCTCTGCTTCCTTCTTTACCTCCTCCATCATAGTAACTTTTGTTTATTTGACGTCTACTATATCCAAATGCCATACTTTTCTCTTTATACTTTAGCTCATAATAACTCTATGAGCTTTCTATTATTATGACGCCCATTTTTCCAATGAGGAAATTGATGGTTATTGAAATTAAATGCGTGGCCTACCATTAATTCAGCTAGTAAGCAGTAATACTTGAGATAAAGTCTGCTTCTAAACCCCTTAAGCACAATTCTACCTTACCATGAATAGGGTCAGGTCATGGATAGGTCATTAGCATCTGGAAGGTAGCCTGGTGTGGCTTTGATATGAGAACCAAGGGATGGAAGTTAGACAACCAGTGATACCAATTCATTAGGTGCCCTTTTCCAAGTCACCTGACCTCCCAGGTCCTCACTTTCTCCAAAAGTAACACACGAAGCTTCATCTAAAACTTTTCATATTTATATAGATCTTGTCTGTTCTTTCATACCTGTTAGCTTATTAGCTTTGATGCTCACGGCTATGCATAACAAGGGCATTGCCTCCTTGCACACATGATAGACCTCCGGTTTAGAAAAGAGACTTTCTCAGGGCACCTGGGTGGCTCAGTCGGTTGAGTGTCCGACTTCAGCTTAGGTCACAATCTCACAGCTCATGAGTTCAAGCCCCGTGGCAGGCTGTGTGCTGACAGCTCAGCGCCAGGACCCTGCTTCAGATTCTGCGTCTCCCTCTCTCTCTGTGCCCCTCTCCCATTCACTCTGTGTCTCTCTCAAAAATAAATAAAAAACATTAAAAAAAAAAGAGAGAGACTTTCTCAAGTCCCCATAGCTAGATAGCATCAGAGCCAAGACCTGAATGCACATTTTCTGCAAACTAGCTCAGTGCTTTCCCCACCAAGAAGCCCTTCCCAGACTGGAATTTTTTGCTGCACTTAACCTACATCCCATGCAACCATTAAAAAATAAAAAGCAAAAACAACAACCCTGAATCTTAAATTATATCTTAAATTATTTTCTAAACCTTCGTTGACCCTTTTAAAATCAGCATATAGCAACATCCCTTCAAGTTATCTTTGCATAAGCAAAATAAAGGCATTCTAATGAGTTTGTGCGGAATGCTTTGCATCAATATGTGTGCTCTAGGAGGGGAATCGGAGCACATTTCTTTCCGCGCCACTGAATGGACTGCATTAATAGTAATGCCCCTAGATATTTATATCACAAATCTCCCTTGTGTCCACCCGCCAGTCAGATGCTATTAAGCCAGGATTCCCTGCTGATTTACAGTGATGTCAGAGGGTGTACAGTCAAGACATAGTCAAATCCTTAGCTCTAAGAAATCACCCAAAACACCCAGGGCAGTGGCGGGGTAGAGCGGCTTAGCCACAGAGCTATCAGCCAAAGCCCGTGTAAATTCTGTTCCTTGGATGGAGAAATGTAATCATTTGTCTGGAAATGTTTCCCTAGGCTCTGAAATGGACACACTGTAAACAATCGGCACATTAATGAATTACAGTGGTATCTACCAGCTTATCAGGATCCCACCCCTGGTCTTCAGCCTGAAAATAATTTTCTTTATGGCGATTTGAAGAATTTAATTAGTGTGCCTAAGTTGACCAATGGAGATTAATGGTGGTTTACTCTATATGGGTTACCTGAAACCTTCTCCGTTCCCTTGGAAGTGGTCCCCTCTGCCTGGCTAATATTATAGGATTTGACTGCATATAGCCAAAGCTGATTGGGCAAGTTAGGAATACCACTGGGGAGACCCAACCCAGAGGGCCAGCTATGCCACTCTGATTCTTTCTTGTAGAAGTTTAGAATTGGGATACAGCCTGAGTCAATGAACTAAGAAACGGCAGAGTCCTGTCCACTTGGACTGCCATGTGGGTCAAGGTCATGATGAATGTGGCACATGAGGAAGATGGGTACATGGATAAGAGAGTGAGGCAAACAGGAGGGAAGAAAAAGACACAGGAAACCATGTGGCCTTGATGCAAAAGAAGAGAAAATGTGTGTCCTAGCTTCTGGTCCTGCTCTTTGGGCACGAGATGTACTTCCTGTTTCCAGGTAAAAGGAGGCATCTTCCAAAGCTATTCAATGCTTTTCATTATTTCACCTATGCTGATTTGAGAGGTCAGCTTTTGTTCCTTAAAATCCTACAGATCCTTAAAATACAAGTTGTTTAAGGTCACAAAAACTAGGCACTACTAATACATATGATATTTCATGATTTACAGAGAAATGGACACCTGACTGGATATAAAGATTCAATGCTTTCTTTCTTTTATTTTTTAAAATTTTTATTATTTTAATTTTTGAAATGTTTATTTATTTATTTATTTTATTTGAGAGAGAACGGGAGTAAGGAGGAGGGAAGAAGGAAAGAGAGAGAGAGAATCTCAAGCAGACTGCATGCCCAGTGCAGAGCCTGACATGGGACTCGATCTCATAACCCCAGGATCATGATTTGAGTCAAAATCAAGTTGGGTGCTCAGCTAACCGAGCCACCCAGGAGCCCCGATGCTTTATTTCTACACAGTGAGCGTTTGGGCAACTGGCTGTAACCAGCATGGTTTTGCTTTAATTGTTATGCCTGCATGGTGTTTTCTGTTAATAGTAACAGAGAAGTCTGTGTTAATAACCATGTCTAGTATTTACTGAAATAGTTACCATTTTGGGTGACTGGCCAAGTGTTTATGTGAGATTGTCCCTTATTTCTCAAAATCACCCAGTGGGGTAGGCATTATTACTGCTCCACTTTACAGAGAAGCAAACTGAGATTTTGAAAGGTTAAGTAAGGACTCACATCTGACACAGGCTGGGGGCATGAAGCAATGAGGCCAAGATGTCAGAGACAGTGTTCTTAATGCCTCTACTAAATTTCTTGTATATGTAGAATGGCTTGGTACCCTATGTTTGGGGGAGAAAAACATCAGATACAAGTGAGGTCTCCCCTCTGAAGTGACTGGCCCAAACTATGTCCCATAGGGATGCTTTATTTAATACTGGAAATTAATTTAATAAAATTCTTAAGGGAAACATACATAGAGGGTTTAGCTGAGAGGGAGAGAAACAGAGAGAGAGAGAGAGAGAGAGAATTTGCAAGCCAGTTACCGTTCCAAGTGATTTTCAACCACTTTCCAATATGCCTGTGTTGCGTAGTGGTTAAGGGAATGCATTTTTCTGCCAGGAGGGCTGTATTTGAAGAGTAGAACAAACAGTCATTCATTGTGGGACTTGAGAGGAGTTACCCCGAACTCCCATAACTTCATTTATGGAGTAGAGGCAATTATACACCTGCTCCAAAAGGTAATAGTAAAGACAAAAGGGCAATACAAACAAAACACTTGGTACATAATAAGTGCTTAATAGTGAACATCCTTATTACTAGCTACTTCATAAATGATGGTTATTGGGATGACTGGGATGCACGGAACTGTGCTACCGATATTGTTTCTTTTTATTGAATATTCATCTACGCCCTTATACTCCTAATAAGCCCTCATTTTAAAAATGTTTGTTCAGTTTTGAAGAGAGATAGAGTGTGAACGAGGGAGGGATGGAGAGAGAGGGAGACAGGGGATTCAAGCAGGCTCTGCATTGACAGCAGAGAGCCTGACATGAGGCTCGAACTCATGAACTGTGAGATCATGACCCGAGGCAAAGTCAGACGCTCAACTGACTGAGCCTCCCAGGTCCCCCTGAACCCTCATTTTAATAAATCACCTAAGTGCACCTCTAGCACTTCAAGAAAATGTGCCCCAACATCCGTATCTCCATTTGAATCTTTTTTTTTTTTTAATGTTTTATTTATTTCTAGGAGAGAGAGAGAGAGAGAGAGACAGCGTGAGCAGGGGAGGGTCAGAGAGAGAGGGAGTCACAGACTGAAACAGGCTCCAGGCTCTGAGCTGGCAGTCAGCACAGAGCCCGACGCGGGGCTCGAACCCACGAACCGCGAGATCATGACCTAAGCGAAAGTCGGGCGCTTAACCGACTAAGCCACCCAGGCGCCCCTCCATTTGAATCTTGAAAACAAGAGCCCCGTGCATCAGAAACCAGAATAACCACTTTATAGATGCAGACACTGACCTCAGAGAGATCAAGTCACTTCGCAAAGGTTATAGAGCGAGAAACAGCCAAGAATTGGCTTGAATTGATCTTGAATCCAGCCGTTTCAGACCCATTGCAGTCTTGCCAGCTTGCTGAGGGAAAGACCGTGAAGTGGTGAGATCTTGCCATGGGATATGTGTCCAGAGAGGGAGGGGAGTAGAGCCAATGAGGCACAGAGGGCGAGTGTGCAGCAATGGGGGACATACTTCATTCCCGTCCTGGGACATTCTGAGATGTCATCATCAAGGGAACAGTTATCAGCACTTGGGGCTGTCGGGAAAATTGTGAAGGACTATGAAATGGGCCAAAAAAAATTATTGGGGGCCATCTCAGGCCCATGCTTCTGGATTAGGTCTCCCTTTCATTGTCTTTGAGCTGTTTTACCACTCTGTAACTTAAAGGAAACCTGTAATAATCCAAATGATTATTATCCCTAGAGATGCAAATTGTGTCCAGTGGCGATGAATTGATTACTGCCCTCTGGGTATTAACCAGTTTTGGATCCATTTGTCATCTCCTTTGGCCCACCTGGTTGCTTGTGTGTGTTCCTTAAATTCTCCTTTGGATGGGTTGTAACATCTTACTGGTTCCCTCATTAATTCATGAGTTAAATAAAATATTCGGCGTATGTTCCTTTCATATTTATACGAGAGTCGTGTTTTATCTTTTGCTAAAATTGCTCATAAATAGGACAGAGCTGCCCACTGCATTATACAGCAGACCTAATCAGGTACAAGCAACTGTTTCGGAGGGAAGTCAAAGCTTTCCTTTGCTCGGCAGGTGTGATCGGACCAGAAACACTCCATTCATTAGATGCAAGGGAATGGCAGATGAGAGCTATGAGGCACAAGAAAGAAAGGCTTCCCTATCTGTTTCCAGGGGCTGGTTACTGAGAAGAAAGTGCTGCAAGTGCTTTGGTAGTGGCTGAACATCCCAAGGAGGTAGCGGCGGGGAGCGGACAGGCAACGGGAACGGGTGTCTGGTGAACCGGGGCTTCGGTCCAGCTCTGCCATTAACCAGCTGTGTGACCTTGGGCAAGTCACTTAACCCTGTGATTCCCCATCTGCAAAATGAGACTCCAGAACTAAATGATTCCCAAGGTCCCTTCCAGCACTAACTGCCTATGGCCCTGTGATTCTGAAGACAGTAGGTGGTCACGGCTCAATGGCCCTGGGCAATTCTTAGTCTGGACATTAGCGGGCTCGTGGTAGAAGCCAAGGACTCGATGGTCTGTGGAATCTGGAATGAACTTCTCTCCCTTGTAATCTTTCGTTCCATCAAGTCTAATGGTCTCTGGCTGGGGGAAGACTACTGGGGACCCAGTGAAGAGCACTGGGCCATCTATGTAAAAGGATTTAAACTTCAAAACCAGACTTTTTATGGGAGATGGCTGTGAATCACTTCAGCCTACTGTTGTAAGGGATACATTTTAATTGTTTCTAAAAGTGGCGTTGAAAGTCATAGTTGAGAGAAAACCAGTAGCTTTGAGAGGCTTTGCTCCTCACTGTTTATTTTTAGGTAAAGTTACTCGAAATCCACCATGCTTAGTGTTTACTGGAGTTTGGGTAACTTTGGTTGAAGAGATGACAAAGCGCTAACCACCAGCTGGGGACCTAACCGTCACCCTAACTCTAACCCCCTGATTTCTCAGATACCACACCTACAGCCAAATATCATGACTGGAAATCATTGTCCTTTGTAACCTCTCTTATTTTGACTTTATTTCATGGGGTTGCACATTATCTGCAGTGTGCGCTGAGCAAGGGCTTAAGAGATTTTATTTGGGAAGTCCCTTCATCTTTCTAAGCCTCATCTCTGCACCTTTAGAACGAGGGTACTGTCTTGGTACCATTCAGGTTCAGGCCCTTACCTTCCAGAGTGAGGGTCCCACCCATACAGTGTGCCTTTGGTTCGATGGGAGAGCAGAAAACAGAATTGGAAAACAAAACTCTTGACCTCAAGGGGTTTATGATTTAATTTTCCAGGAATTTTCGGCCCAGAGATTTCTGCCTCTAAATTTAAGAGGCACAGTTTTGTCTCATCTCGGAGTCTATTTCCAAATTTCTAGACTGCCTTGAAATTCTCCTCTCTCAATCCTGGGCAGGTATTTTTGAGCTATGCAATTGATACATCTCTCCAAATGTTTCCTCTGCATGACATTTGATTCTTCAAGGCTCAGAATTGCATTCTATTCCATTCTAGGAAGTTCACTGGGGTGAAACCTTGGACTTCTCAGAGTAGAGGCTGTGATGGAAGAATTTGTAAAGGAGCAAAAAATCTCTGGTTTCCTCTAAATCAGAAGTGATACCATGATTTCAGCAAGAGCACGACCTTATCGTCCACTGGTGCAGAACCCAGGAAGTCTGGAGTCAACTAGAACCAGGTCACAGTCCCTGCTTCCCACTTCCTAGCTCGGTGAACTTGGCCTCTTCTTAACTCTCCAGGTCTCAGTTTTCTCATTGTAGAATCTCCTGTGAATTAAATGAGAAAATGGATGATATCATGAGATACATTAAATATGCATGAATTAAATGAGAAAAAGCATTTAATACACTGTCTGACCTATAATGAGCATCAATAAATGGTGGCTATTATGAGATCTTTAGCCACAAGCATCATGATTCATGGGTCACTGGAATGACTCTATTTCTCACTAACCGTACTTTCAAAATATGTTCATTCTTGATGAACCACTTCCCTCTTGACCTCCATTCCTTCCTCTGTACAAATGGGGAGATCGATGGATGAGGTGTCCCCCAAAAGTACCTTTTAATAATAACGTTCTATAATCAAGAGGGCCAATAGGTATAGTCACTTTCATCTCATCTGCCAACTCCAGCAGCCGAAATGTGTTTTTCTGGAATGTTCTCTTAGAAGAGCATTGTGATTAATAGCTCAGATTCTGGGGACATCTGGGTGGCTTAGTGGGTTAAGCATCCAACTCTCGGTTTTGGCTCAGGTCGTGGTCTCAGGGTTTGTGAGATCAAGCCACATGTTGGGCTCAGTGCTGATGGTATGGAGTTTGCTTGAGATTCTCTCTCCCTCTCTCTCTCCCCTTCCCTGCTCTCCCTGTCTCAAAATAAATAAACTTAAAAAAAAAAAAGGGAGCATGGATTCTATAGGAAAATTGCCTGACTCTTTATTCAAGTTTTCTAGTTTATTTTCCACGTGGGACCTTAAGCAACTTATTCAGTCTTGCTGTGCTTAAGGGTTTCTCATCTGCAAAATAAGGATCGTAAGGGCACTCACCTCATACAACTGTAGTGAGAACTAACCAGGTTGATCTATAAACAGCCTGAGTGTCTCACTCCAAGTGGGTGCTGTGTAGGTATTTGTTGTTACTGGGTCATTGTCCTTGCCGCCATTAGGGCTCGAGGCCAGCTCTGGATTCAGGAGAAAGGAGCATGTAATGGCTAGCCATGTCCACCTGGCAGGCGGGATGGCGACATTCCTTTCTGTGGGGACGTACGGTCATATGTGATTAAAACAAGGCAGTGGTCCCCATGGGTCATCAGGTAGGTCTTTGGGAAAAGAGAGAGAAAACAACATGACCCACTGTACCAAAAGTCATCTTCACTGGAGGAGAGGCGAAAGGGCTTTGGTGAAGGTCAGCCAAGCACTAGAGGGGGAGGCAGAGGAGACAGAGAAGAGATCTTGCTCTTTTTTGGACGAGTGGACCTCAGTTACCTGTGGCTGGACACGGCGTGCAAAGAAGGGATGCACAGAGAGATGCTTTTCTGTGGTGGAGAAGGTGAGAGAAGTGGGTCCATTCTCTCTGAAAATCTCCAGACAAATGTTTATGGGAGCCGTGTTCCAATGTCCGGCAGAGACTTTTCCTTTGCAGAGGATTAAAGGGATTCAACCTCTCAAGTCACAAATCATCAAAGTGGGTCCAGTATACAGTCTGAAACTCTGAATCTAGTTCTGTGGTGACAGCAATGGCCTGCTCCACTTTGTCCCATTTCCCGTCCAGGAAATGGGGATCGGACATGTGCTGGTGATGTTAGGGTTCACTTAAATACAAGAATTACCAGGTTACTTGATAGAATCTCGAATTTACAGAGAAGCTTCATTAGTTTGGTGTTGTGTGTGAGTAAGGGCGGTGGAAATACGTGGAGAGGGCACTCAGGTGGCGTGACACACAAGAATCATAGGATGCTTTTAAAGAAATACAACTTCAATAATAAATCTTCCTAAGCTGGGTTATTATTATTATTTTTTAATTTTTTCATGTTGAGGAGCCTGGGGGGCTCAGTCAGTTGGGCATCTGACTCTGACTCAGGTCATGATCTCATGGTTCATGGGTTTAAGCCCTGCATCAGACTCTGTGCTGACAGCTCAGAGCCTGGAGCCTGCTTTGGGTTCTGTGTCTCCCTCTCTCTTACCCTCCCCATCCTTATTCATACTCTGTCTGTCTGTCTCTCTCTCTCACTCTCTCTCTCAAAAATAAACAAATGTTAAAATTTTTTAAAAATATTTTCATGTTTATTTATTTATTTTTGAGAGACAGAGACAGAGAGAGAAAGCATGCATGTGAGCAGGAGAGAGGCAGAGAGAGAGGGAGGGAGAGAATCTTAAGCAGTCTCTGTGCTGTCAGCACAGAGCCCAACACAGGGTTCGATCCCACGAACCATGAGACTGTGATCTGAGCTGAAATCAAGAATCAGACGTTGAACCAACTGAACTTCCGAGGATCCCGTAATTCTTACTAAATTGTTTCCGTAAGAACAACCATACAGAAAACTCACTACAGTTCTGTGTGGTATTGATATTATTCCCATTTTGCCCATGAAGGACTGAGGAATTAAGGCTCAGAAAGATGTTTAGCTTGGTCAAGGTCTGTACCGGTTAAATGCTGCTTCATGAAGAACTCCCTCCAGAGATCAGTGACTTACACAAGCACCGATTATTTCTCATGAATCCTTGGATAAGGTAGGTGGCTCTACGAAGCTGAACAAGGAGTGGCTAATCTTGGCTGAGCTCAGGCATGCATCTGGTTGGTCAGCTGGAGCTGAATGGTCAAGGATGGCCCCACTGAGATGTCTGGCATTGCCTGGCTGTCTGCTGTGGGGACAAGGTGACTGGCCCATAGAGCTCTCATATGCTAGTAGGATATCTCATGGCTGCCATTATGGCAGTGGCAAGATTCTGCATGTGAAAGAGAGAGACGGAAAGAGAGAGGGAGAGAGAGAGACAAGGAAAAGAAGGAGGAGGAGAATCCACTTCTAGGTGTCTCGAGGCTCACACTCGGAGCTGGTAGTCTTACTCCCTCCACATTCCACTGGTTAGTCCAGCCATAAGGACAACCCAGATTCAAGGAGTGTGGAATCAGGTCTTCCTGTTTGTGGGAGAAGCAATAAAGTCACATCTCAGAAGAC
>NW_027530971.1:12625526-12662643 GCF_008692635.1 Crocuta crocuta | reverse complement strand
AAGTTTCAGCTTTTTATTTATTTATTTATTTTTGCAATCAACCTACGACAAGGTCCAATAAAGAAAACCAGAATTACTCCCCGACTCAGAGTCACTCCAAAGGCCATGCTCTAAACTCTGCTGTATAGACTTTATATGTTTGTAAGAGTACTCAGGTTGCTGGCAAGTTTCTTCCCTTCTTGAAAGGCTGAATCTCAGTCTTTCATTTAAGCTGTGGCACAGAGGGTTAATGGCCGGCCCCGGCTACTCCAGAACAAGCAACTGGCTGCACTGATAGATTCTCCTCCATGTCTTCATTTTTCCGAAGTAAGAAAAACTCAAACAAAGCCAGCTGACAAGAATCCGTTGTACGGGGTTACATGTGACCGTAAACTAGGGTGCAGTCGTCAGGGTGGGAAGAAGAGGTCATGTGCCCATTCACTTGATCCCTGGGATCAGAAACCAATTATCAATCAGTCTTTAACATCACCTGGTGAACCAGCCTGTCTCGAACCAAAGTATTTATGGGAAACAGAAGAAACTCTGGCTGGAAGACAGCCTCGTTTTTACCCTTTTGGTAGAGTGAGCCCTTTAGGAGGTGCAGGTGCCTCTGTTGTGAGGCTACATTTCCCTGCCTCTGTCTGCAAACGTTCTTTTTCTTTCCAAGGCGATTTCACCTCCATTTATCTCATTGGAGTTTTATACACATTCTTTGAGGTACGCGGAAGTGAAAGTATGTTGAAGAAACTGAGGGAGGAGCTAAAAAAAGGAGCTGCTTAATTCTGTACTGTTAGACATGAGAGGGGGAAGAAAAGAAACTTGTGATCTTTATTTTTCTTAATGTTTTATTTATTTCTAAGAGAGAGAGAGACAGCGTGAGCAGGAGAGGGTCAGAGAAAGAGGGAGTCACAGACTGAAACAGGCTCCAGGCTCTGAGCTGGCAGTCAGCACAGAGCCCGACGCGGGGCTCGAACCCATCAACCACTAGATCATGACCTAAGCGAAAGTCGGACATTTAACCGACTAAGCCACCCAGGCGCCCCAAGAAACTTGTGATCTTAAACCCTAATTGGTGCTTTTCTTGTCTGTCCCACAGGACACCTGGGTACAGAGGGGAGTGACCCATTCTCATTTGCTCTCGTGGCCTGTCGATGCAGCCGGGTGAATAATGGGCAGGCTAAAAAACAAAACAAACAAACAAGCAAACAAAAACAGCCAAGAAAAGGTTTTAAAAAGAGGTTGCAAAATCGTGATCTCTGAGCCACATCTTCCCCGCAGATATGTAATTGTGCTCTACAATATTTAAGTGTGAACACCTCAAACGTATTTTAAAATTATGAGGTTCTCTGTGAAAACATGGATTTTCTATTCTCTTGAAAAATAGGGTCTGGAAACATTGGACTCACATTCCTATGTCTACAATAACAATATTCCAGCATGGTGGCCCCTTGGGGTGGTGGTTGACTCCAAATTCCCACAGCCTCTGCCTCACCAGATATGCCCCTATAGTGCCTGCCTGCCTCCCCATAGGCGTTACATTTACAGCCTCTTAAACAAGTGACACTTTAATGTGCACACACGCACGCACGCATGCACACACACACACACACACACACACACACACACATACACACAATCCCACCCTAAAATTAGTTTGTATCTTTTTGGGAATATAGTACTTCATTCTGTAGCTGAAAACAACATATCTTTCTTCTTCTTCTTCTTTTTTTAAGTTTATTTATTTAAATTCAAGTTAGTTAACATACAGTGTAGTATTGGTTTCAGGAGCAGAACCCGGTGACTCATCACTTAACATTCAATACCCAGTGGTCATCCCAACAAGAGCCCACAATTCTGGACTTCAAAGTGTATTGCATAGATGTAATCATCAGGACAGTACAGTACTGGCACAAACACACACACATAGGTCAATGGAATAGAATAGAGAACCCAGAAATGGACCCAAAAATGTATGTCCAATTCATCTTCGACAAAGCAGGGAAGAGTATCCAATGGTAAAAAGACAGTCTCTTCAGCAAATGGTGCTGGGGGAACTGAACAGCAACATGCAGAATGAACCTGTACCACTTTCTTACACCATACACAAAAAGAAATTCAAAATGGATGAAAGACCTAAATGTGAGACAGGAAATCATCAAAATCCTAGAGTAGAAAACAGGCAGCAACCTCTTCGGCCTTGGCTGCAGTAACTTCTTACTTGACATGTCTCTGAAGGCAAGGAAAACAAAAGAAAAAATGAACAATTGGGACCTCATCAGGATGAAAAGCTTCTGCAAGGTGAAGGAAACAATCAACAAAACTAAAAGGCAATCGATGGAATGGGAGAAGATATTTGCAAATGACATACCTGATAAAGGGTTAGTATCCAAAATCTATTAAAAACTTACCAAATTCAACCCCCGCCCAAGACAAATAATCCAGGGAAGAAACAGAAGACATGAATAGACACTTTTCCAAAGGAGATATCCAGATGGCTAGCAGACAAATGAAACGATGCTCAACAATGTCTCCTTCTATCTTAATATAAAGGTATCAGGGAAATCTGATATTAATTCACTCATCTGTGAATTATAGCCTATGTGCTTTTTCATTATGATCCTAACCTCAGGTTTTGGGAAGGGCTTCCTCTAAGAACTAACCCCTGAACTTGGCCATGAGAGGAAGGTAAGAGTTAGCAGGGTAGAGAAAAAAAAGCTGAGTTCCAGGTATTCGAAAGAGGTAAAGCAAAACTTGCAACAGTCTGCCGCGTACAAGGAAACCTGTGGTGTACAGGGCAGGGCTTTCAGTGGAGAGAAAGAGTAGAAAGAATTGAGGTAAGCGAGATAAAGTGGTGTCCAGGTCCTGGAGGCTGGGCATGGTGTACAAGAAAGAGTGAGAACTGCTTTACAGACAATGGGGAAAAGACTTAAATGTGTTAAAGAAGATGAATTTAACCACAGGGTAACACGTAATGTTTGCATTTTAAGTAGATTATCGGGTGGCCATATAAACGATATATTTCATGGCAGGCGAAACTGAAAGCAAGGAGACCATAGGAGAAGCTACTGTGGAGATCCAAGTAAGAGGTCGTGCGGAACTCATCTGAGAAATCCCACAGGAAGTAAGACCAGGAAATCGAGAGATATATTGTTTTGACATTTATTGAACGCTAATTGTGTGTAGATGCTGTGGGAGAAATGAACTCTCAGGTCCAATTTGCTATGTGAGGCTTCTATCTGCCCTCCAGTCTCCCCAGGAAATGGGTCCCCAGTCTCTGAGTGGATGCCGCCACATGTGCCCTGTGCCACGGTGGAGTCTCGCTCGAATTATTAGAAACAACTTCCTCACACGGAGTCAAGATTGTCTCTCTTCTTATGACTTCTGGTTCTGCCCTTTGGAGTTGCAGTGACAAAGCGTAATCCCTGTTCCGTACGACAGCATTTCAGGGAATCGATGACAAGAATCATGTTTCCCCCAAATCCTCTGCCTCTCAGCTAAAAACAAATTCCTTAGTTCTTTATAGGAGGCAGCATCCCCCACCTGACCCCGTAACACACAGCACGTTCAAGTTCTATCCATCGTTTGCAATACCCCAGGCTATGGATCTGTGGGCAGAATTGAGCTATTGAGCTTCCAATGGGCTTCTGGAAATGGAATGCTCAGGACTGCATGTGTTTCTGATGCCATTGCTGATGCTCCACCCCTAAGGATGAGTTGGAAGGTTCTGCTGTGACAGGACTGTAGGGCAGGAGGGCTCTAAGTCTCTTCCCAGGAACAGCAGCAGTAGCGTTAGCTGGGGGCTTCTCAGAAATGCACATTCTCAGGCCCAACCCTGATCTGAGTCAGCATCTCCAGGGCGTGGGCCCCAGAATCAGTGTTTTCAAGGTGATGCTTACACAGGTCACTCTGCAATGCACTTTACCAGAGGGTCTTTGACTAGCATCCTAGGAGCTTTAAAAAGCCCGGCACTTACCTTTAAACACAATCCTCTCCTCCTCTCACACGGGGGCCGGAGCAACCTTTCTAAAGACCGTGAACATGTCAGCATGACAGCCGCGTCGTCTTTGAATACTAGGGAAGGAACCTCCGCGAGACTAATTAAGTCTTGCAATCCAGTGGTTGGGCGAAATATTAAAAAAAAAAATAGAAAGAATAAAAAGAAAGAAAGAAAAAGGAAACAAAACAAAACAATATGCCTTTGGTCAATCCATTACAAAAAGGACTGAGCCGCTGACCTTTTCATTCTGCCTGTGCTGTGTGCGCAGCAACTCTGTAACCTTTTCCAGCTGGAATAGAAAGTTCAATTAAGTTTGTTGGCTCAGAAATCTGCCCGTGTCCCGGAGAGCAGATTAGGCACTTAGGGGCTGCAATTATCCATCTGCGGCTTCTGCAAAACTGAAAAGAAAGCACACGTGCCATACCTATCCCCGGTCATATGCAGAGAGGCGGNGGGGCTAAAGACAGGCAATGGCTGCAGCTGAGAAACTCAATCATTTCCACATTTGGGCTCTTTATGCTTTGCTGGTGATGGTTTTAGGTTAGACACAAGCCTGAGAGTTGAGATCTGCCCAGTTCTGGGCCACCCTATCTGACCTCCCTTCCAGTCTTCCTAGTTGGGTCTTCTGACTCGCACCTGCCGGCTTGGAGGGCGGAGTATGGACTTGGCCATGGGGAGGGGCATTAAAGGAAGCTTTCAATATTCAGTTGACTATCCATTGTCTCTATTGCCTCTGCCTTGCTTGAGAAGCAATATGTGTAGTTGCTGAGAAGCCCAGCTATGCAGATTATGTCTGAGTCTCAGTGCAGGGATTACTAGATGAGTAAACTTGTGAACATGGCCCTTTAAGTCTCTGAGCTTCCGTTTCCTTATCTGTGAAATGTGGAGAATGGTTTTAACCTCATAAAGTGGTTGTAAGGATTCAACAAGACAGCATCCTTAATTGCCTGGCACATAGCTTCTATTTAATAAATGGTAGCTGTGTTTTAATGATCTTGAGAGTCACACTGGTGTTAGGCTGTGGATCCTTAAATTTCCCCTCTGACACATATGTCCCATGTCTGGACACTGGGCCACCGTCTCCCTTTGCCTTGATAACATCCCTAGCTCATGCCAGGACTATACCCTGTCTTGTTCTTCTGTCAGAATCGAGAGTCTTCTCTGAATTTCACATCCGCTCTACTGGGTTCTAAATAAAGACTGTTCTTTGAAGGCCAGGGAAGTGAGCTCTTCAAAGTATAAGTTAGATCAAACCAGTCTCCCCACTCCCATCCCATCTCCCCAGCATAAAGCTCTCCAGTGGCTTTACATAGGATTTAAATAAAATCCAGGCTCCTCACAGAGGCCTCTAAGGTCCGGTCGGATCTGGCTCCAGCCTGACCTCATTTAGAGTTCCTTGATTTCTAGCTCATAAGGCTCAGGATCCAACAGACTTCTTCTCAGTCCCTTGAAGAGACCCAGATGCTTCCTGCCTCAGGACCTTTGCATGGCTCTTCTTTCAGCTTGGTATGCTCTTTCCCTAGGTGGTAGCTTTGTGGGCTCTTTCTCACCATTCAGTACCATCTCCTTGGAAGGTCTGCTGAACTGCCCTTTCTAAATTAATCACACCTTCCATTCACTGTCTGTCCACCCAGCCCCAAGCATTATGTTCTCATAGTTTGTTACTTACCTGTTACGTATTTATGATCTACTTCCTAGCCACTAGATTGTGGACTTCATGAAAGGAAGGGCTTGGTTTGTTTTGCTCAACACTGTATCTCCAGCACTCAAGCAGCCCCTGATATATAGAAGGTGATCAGTGGACTTTTACTGAATTAATAATTTGATGGGTCCAAGCCTGCCACCTGACACAGTCACTTTATGATGACAGTCGCTTAGGTCTTAGACTGTTCCTTGCTTCTGCATCCTTTGTCGCTTGGCTCTAAAATGCATTGATATTCTATGGTATAGATAAACCACATCTTCTTGATCCATTCGTCCGTTGATGGACATTTAGGCTCTTTCCATAATTTGGCTATTGTTGAGAGTGCTGCTATGAACATTGGGGTACATGTGCTACATGGCAATGAGATAGAATGAAATCTGGACTTGTGTAGCAACATGGATGGACCTTGAGGGTGTTATGCTGAGCGAAATAAGTCAGGCAGAGAAGGACAAATATCATATGTTTGCATGTATAGGAGGATTAGGAGGAACTTAACGGAGGGCCATGGGGGAGAAGAAGGGGGGAAATAGTGGGGGAAAGGGAGAGAGGCAAACCATGAGAGACTCTTGAATGCTGACAAAAACTGAGGACTGACGGATGTGGGGGGAGGAGGGGGGCTGGGCACGGAGAGGGGCACTTATGGGGATGAGCACTGGGTGTTATATGGAAACCAACTTGACAATAAACTATTTGTAAATAAAATAAAATAAAATAAAATAAAATAAAATGCATTGATAAAGGCATGCCAACCCTTCTTGCCGAACCTCCCCAATCCCTACGACCTTACTCATTGATTTCCAGTTATTGTCATCATTGTTTCTGGGGGCCATGTTTTATCTGCTAGCTTTAATTTCACCCCTCTCCATATAAGGGTCTGCATGTCAAGCACAAGGTCAACCCCAATGGCTTGTCCGGAGAAACATTCTCAATGAACTGTAAGGTGGTGAGATTTACTTCTTGTCTATTCCTGCAGCCTCACCTTGTACCAATGCTTCCTGAGATGCTGAATGTATATATGGATAATCCATGCCATACGAACCACATAGGACTATAGAAGTCTAGGAGGATAAGCCACCTCTGCAGCAACCAGCCCCGTATGGTCAGGATTCGATCAATCACAGCTGGCTTTGTTAATTTTTGCCCCTGTCTCCAAATCAAGACCACCCAGAGAAAGCCAAATATGGTCTGCAAACCAATCACATTGGATGCCGATCTCCAGCTTTGCATGCTAACCATATCCAATCAGAAAATAGGCCTTCTCTTTATTCCTTCTACATCTTTCCTACTCTCCTATTTGCCCTTGAGTCTGCCTAACACAAGGGAGGCCCACTGTTTTTTGCAACACCACCTTCTGAATAAATGGACTCTGTTTCTTCTCCTTTGGGTTGTATCTATGTCCACATGCATGTTGTGCTTATCCATTGCTTCACAACCAATCATCCTCAAACCTAATGGCTGAAAACACACACATTTTTGCCCATAGCATTGGAGGTAGGGGATTTAGGAAGGGCTCAGCTGGGTAGGTTCTCTCTGGTCGACATGTTGTCCTCTGGGCAGCTGGATCTGGATGATACACTTCCGAACACGGTTTCTTCTTGGTTATGAATGGGCACATCTGGCCCACCAACGTGCTTTGGCTTCTGTCCCATTCCACAGTGTCTCAGCCTTTGGGGCCCCAACACACGACGTTCTCAAGACAGCCACTCTTCTTCCACAGAAGCTTGTTTCCGAGAGGGAAAAGCATAAGTGACACCCAAAATGGCCCTCTGTCAAAGCCACCACATTTAACTGGTCAGACCGATTACAGGGCCACTCAGATTCAGTGGGAGGGGGATTCCTATTAGAGAATGGGGGAGTGGTAACATATTGTAGAAGAGAGATGGCCATGTCTTGGCCACTTTAGGAAGCACAATCCATGTTCTCCCTCCTTTCTGTTCTCCAGCCATGCCAGCTTTGTTTTGTTATCACAGATTCAGGATGTTTCCTCAGCCACCATGGCTCAGGATCTTTGCAAACACTGTTACCTCTGTCTGCATGCCTTCCCTCCTGATCCTTGTCTAGTTGCATTTGACATTGGCTACAAACTTTAGCTACAATATTACTTCCTGTTCTGCCATTATAGCCTTTATCCAAGGTTGGGATTACTTTCTAACATTACTCTTACATCACAGCGCCAAGTATAGCTCCTGACATACAGTAGGTGCTTAATACATGTTTGTCAAATCAATCAATGCATTTATTTAAACTTTTCTGCCCTCGTGCACACCTCTAACATGAGCCTAATGTTTGAACTTGCTGCTAGGGCCCTGAGCCCATTGAAAAATCAATTCACGTGGAATTTATCCTTGCTTAATGACATTAAAATGTAAAGATCCTTTAGCGGTTGTTGTTGTTTTCATTTAGTCTCTAGTGAGCTCTGGTAATGCATGACAAAAGTCCAGCCTTGTAAGCTCAGAGCAGCTTAGACTGGTTTCACGTAGACCGCGGCTTGAATTTCTGCTCCTGCAACTCATTGCGCGAAGCTAGGTGATTTATGTAACATTTCTGCCTCTCCCAATTTCACCATCTGTAAAGTAGGGATAATCATATATGCCTTACTGAAACTTCTTTGAGATTATGTTAGATAATAATCTCCAAACAGCCCAGTTTTTAGCCCAGGAATCACTGTTTTTAACCCAGGAATAAACTGTTGTTCAAAGTTTATCCAAACAACTTTAAATATGAATGTTAGACTCACACTGTGTTCTTCCTTGATACAATCTATTGCCACCGATTGATGTGATTTTTGCTTCAACTCTGATATTCCAGCATTAATCTGATCTAAATATGCTTTTTATGGTAACTAGAAAATCGTTTACTACTTATAAGAATTATAAAAAAATTCGAGATGACTTATGTTAAAATCAGCATAATTGATTTATTGACTTTTCAAGAAGAAAACTAGCAGGTTTGTGTTCTGTGGCTATTCTAAGTGTTAACGTATTTCTTAACTTTGTTCCTGACCATGGGAAAAAACAACAAAGATGAAAACAAATTGAAGGAGCACCTTTCTTTGAAAGGAATAGAATGTATTTGGGAGGATAACCACTACTTAGGAAAACTCAACTGTCTATGCCAAGATCTAATTCTTCGAAGAACCTTCTAGCACCAGTGATTTAGGTGGTATCAGCCCCCTGACAGAAGCTTTACTTCCACACCAGGAAATTGAATTGTATGACCCGTGGGCACACTCCCATCATCGAGATGCGGAAACAGAGGCTCCGAGAAAAAACACTGCACGGCTAGCAAGCACACGATCCAGTGTTGCGGTGATGCTAACAGGTGCTCTTTCTCCTCTGAATCCTTTCCCGGCTCGTGCAGGCCATGAGGAGATAGGCAGAGCAATAGAGAGCCGGCACAGCAGGGAAATTAATTTCGAGTTGCCTTAGTCATTGCTGTCAGACTCCAAAGCCCCGACATGGATTAGCGACCTGTCTACTTCCTCCTTCCGAGAGGAACCACCATTTATGCTCATGCGTGCCCAGGGTGGCGCCCCGAGAGCCTCTGCCAGTCCCGCCATCAGACAGGACGTGTCTGGGAAGAAGAATTTGCAGCCGACTGCTCCGCCATTCAGGTCCCCATCTGTGTCAATTGAGTAATTTATGGATGCACTTTTTCCTGTACTGCAAAGGAGATGCACAGGACCTTTGGAAATAATTCAATCTCTTTCAAGGGAACACATTTGGGGAAATTATTGTTAATGCATCTGAGTAAGAGGTGCTCAACCCCGACAAATATTTCATGCAATTATAGCAAAGATGAGACAGTGACAACCAGTGACCATCCATCATTCTCCAGATCAATAATAACCATGGAACATGCAATCAAACCTAATCAACACCCAGTGATTAAAGAACAAGGCCTCTCTTCTTTGCTCTCAGGGTCATAGTCCCTTGGAAGGCTTGGCTCAGAGTCCTAAGACGGCATATAACATCTCAACAAACATACAGATATGGGCTTTACAGTCTAGCAGATCTGGGTAAGATCCTAAAAATACTTGCTTCTCAGTCTTGGACACAATTATATGATAATATTTAACACTCACTGCTCTCTCTCTCTCTCTCTCTCTGTTTTGGTGCCACACAGTGTGCTGTGTATTATCTCATTTAACCCTCTAGTATGTATGGGGTTTGTGGCAGAGTACCCTCTTTACGATGAGGAAACCATCTCAGCAAGATGAATTAGCTTGTTGAAAGTCACTTTAAAGTAAGTGACTCAAATCCAGTTCTGTAGCACCAGAAGGCTCAGTAATTTACAAATTGGGGAAGTGTTTAAAAATAACCAAAGCCCAGGCCCCACTCACTCCATAGACCTGAATCATAATCTTGGAGGGTAAGGACTAGGTATATATTATTCTGAGTAAAAATATTAATAAAATACAGCAGGCACACAGAAATGTGAACTCATGGAGTAAAAGCACAGTGTGTTTTCACAAAGGAAACATACCATGTACCCAGAAGAAACCTGCCACCCAGAAGCCCCCTCGCTTACTTTTCTAGTCACTGCCACCCATTCTGCCCAATAATAACCATCATCCAGTTTATTTAGTTATTTAAGTTTATTTCCTTATTTTGAGAGGTAGGAGAGTGGCAGAGAGGGAGAGGAAGAGAGGGAATCCCAAGCAGGTTCTATTGATAGTGCGGAGCTGAGCAAGGGGCTCTATCCACAAGCTGTGAGATCATGACCTGAGCTGAAATCAGGAGGCAGACGGGGGCACCTGGGTGGCTCAGCCGGTTAAGCGTCCCACTTCAGCTGAGGTCATGATCTCGTGGTTTGTGAGTTCAAGCCCCGCATCAGGCTCTGTGCTAATAGCTGAGAGCTTAGAGCCTACTTCGGATTCTGTGTCTCTGTCTCTTTCTCTGCCCTGCTCATGCTCTCTCTCTCTTTCAAAAATAAACAAACATTAAAAAAAAAAAGAGTCAGACACTTAACTGACTGAGCCACCCAGACACCCCACATCCTGACTTTAAATAGCAGACATATCTTTTCCCTTCTTTTGAACTTTATGTGAACAGCATCATAGAGTTGACCTACTTCTGTGTCTAGCTTCACGTTACATTCCTGAGAGTCACTGATATCGTGGAGGATGGAAGTTGTTCGTCCATTCTTGATGCTGTGGAGGATTGACTGTGCGAATATGCCACAGCTCATTTGGCCAATCTGCTGGTGATGGACATTGTTCTCATTCTTGGGTATGACAAAGGTGGGCACTACTCACATTCTTGTATAAATCTTGATTAGCAAACAATGTACGCCTTTCTGTGGGGTATCTACCTAGGAATGCAACTTCTGGCTCACGCTACATGTAGGTCCATGAACAGAAGATTCAGGCACACATGTTTGAAAATTCCCAGCTCAGGGGCACCTGGGTGGCTCAGTAGGTTAAGCCTCTGAATCGGGGTGTTAGCCCAGGTCACGATCCCTCGGCTTCTGAGTTCCAGCCCCACATGGGGCTCTGTGCTGACAGTGTGGAGCCTGCTTGGGATTCTCTCTCTGTCCCTCTCTAGCTGTCCCTCCTCTGCTTGCCCACTCTCTCTTTCTCTCTCAAAATAAATAAATAAACTTTAAAAAAGTGAAAATTCCCAGGTGATTCTGATGCATATTGAGGGTCAAGAAACCCTGCATAACTCTATATTACCTCCCTTACTGAGAACATAGGTGTTATTGCTTGCTGGAATATTATTAAGTCATAATAAAGTTCTAGATAGAATGTCTTTACTAAAGAAAGCCTCTCTTCCTCCTTCCAAGTCTCCATCCTGTTTCCCTGACCCAAGGCATTCTAACTTTTTGATGCCTAAGCCTCGAAGGCTGGCTAGTCCTGGAAGAAGAAACAGCCTGAATGCTTCTGTCTCTTCTTCTTGGAAATGGGAAGATTTTGCCTTTGCAAAGAAGGGAATAATGCAATGGGCTAGTTTTTGGCACCAAATCTCTCAGTCGCTGAGGATCCATGAAAGGAACTGATGGGGTTACAGCAGATAATAAGCACACAAAATGCATAGTACATAGCGTGCCTCTCAATAAATGGTCCTCTTATTATGATTATGATTATTGCTATCAGCAGCAGCCGCAACAGCAAAGAAGTGAAAATATGCCAGAGTGTGGGTTCTTCATGAAACAGATCTGGGAAGTCATTTACGAATACTCCCAATGGATACCGTGGAACAGACTGTTTGGAGTACAGGCAACTCAGGGAGGAATAAGCCAAGCTTCTTGAAGATACTCACTGTCTAGGGTCTGAGGGTTGCGGCATCTCTGAGCTCATTCTGTCCATGCATGTTCAATGCAATAGAGGAAGGTACTTATAGAAGTGGATATTTCAGGGGCACCTGGATGGTTCAACTGGTTGAGCATCCAACTTCAGGTCAGGTCATGATCTTGTAGCTTGTGAGTTGGAGTCCCCTATCAGGCTCACAGCTGTTAGTCTGTCAGCTCAGAGCCTGCTTTGGATCCTCAGTCCCCCTCCGTCTGCCCCTCCCCCACTTGTGCTCTCCCCAAAATAAATAAATATTTTAAAAAATGAAGTGGATATTTCAAAGGAAGCCAATCCCCATCGTTCTAGAAATATAAGAAAGTGGATTCCTATATTTACTGAGGATCCACTTTGTGCCAGACGGTGTTTTATACACTTGAGATGTAAGAATGGATAAGTTTGGCAAGACCCTGCCTCTGTGGAGCATAGTAATAAGGGCAAGGAGGAAAATAAAATGGTGGGGTGCTAAGGAGGGTATTTACGCAAGGTGGTCTGGTTTGAAGCAGTAATGTTGAGTAATTAATGGAATAAAATAAGGGATGAGACTTACACAAATCTAGGGGAACTTTCCTCCAGAGGAAAGATTTCTTTTCACTCGGATAGATTAAGCAACAATTACAAAAGCCCTAAGGCATGGGGATAAGCTCTGTGTTTATAGGACAAGACAGTATGGCCCCAGCCTCCAAGCAAGCTTCTAATCTCTGCCTCAGTGTATTTTTTCTCTCTGTAGTCTCCTCCCCTATTAATGCAGTGCTGGTCCATGTGGCCAGTACAATATGACAGAGGTGATGGTGTGGCTTCCAGTGGTAGGTCATAAAAGGCACCAGCAGTTCTGTCTTGGCCTTTTGTCTCACCCACTCTGGGAACAGTCAGCTGCTGCCACGGGGGTGCACAAGAGCCCTGTACAGAGACCCAGGTGGGAAAGAACCAAGCCCTTCCACCAACGGCCAGAACCAAGATGGGAGCCACGTGAGGCAACCACCTTGCAAGTGAATGTTCTAGCCCCAGTCCAACCTTCAGACATCTTGACTGCAACCTCAAGAGACTCTAAACCAGAAAAGTCCAGCCCAGCTGCTTCCAAAATCCTGGCCCACAAGTACTGGAACATAGTAAATATTCACTGTTGCTTTAAGCCTCTAAGTTTTGGGATAATTTGTAACGCAGCAACAGATGATGATTGCATGTGGCTAGTGAGTCTGTTACAGAGTGAGCTCTGGGGGAATGTTGTGCATCAGGGAGGGAGCACATGGTAATATTATATAAGACTAGGCAGTTTATAATAAGAACTTGTATGTATCCTGAACCTGATGGAAAAAAAACCAGTGGAGCGTTTTGACCATAGGAGTGTCATTACGTTTGAAAAAGATAATCCAGGCAGCTATGTGGAGACCTGAACACAAGGGGGCAAGCGTGAAGGCAGAGGGGGTCCTCTTAGGAGACTGCTGTATCTGTCCCGGTGGAACATGACAACGAGTATTTAGGCTCTATTTTGAAAGATATAACCAATGGGCATTTCTGATGGATTGGAGGCATGGTATGGGAGAGTGAAAAGCCAAAGTGTATTCAAGCTTTTTGACATCAGCCACTGGGAAAAGTGGGTGCCATTTATACAGATGAGTATCACAGTGCTGGTGGCATGGGGATAGATCTGAAGGTGGGAGAATGGGACATTTGGAGGTCAGTAAGAAAGAGGAAGAAAATCCAATTGTAAAGACTGGGAAGGAACGGCCAGGAAGGTAAGAGGAACGCTAAGAGAGTGGACAGTCCTAGAAGGCACGGAAAGAAAGGGAGAAGAGAGTCAACTACTGAACCAAATTCTGCTCAGTGTTCTAGTAAAGTGAGCTGTGAGCACGGACCGCTGAATTTGGCCTGATGGACGACAGTGTTGCCAAATTTAGGGATGAAAGGCCCAGCCCGGCAGGTGTGCTTATGAACTCATCAGCCCCCATGTATATTTTGCTAGTCTTCCTCTTTCTTGTGCTATGATAAAATTAACACAGCCAGTACCATTTGTCACCTCTCTGTCAAGTTTACACGGGGATGGTCATTTTGTGATTCTTCTCCGCGCACTGACCTACCGATGGTATCCAAATTTTCACACCCCTGGAGACTGACACCTAGTTAGAATTCACCCTGCATTGCAACTTGAGAGTCTGAAGTATGCCTTGGAAGAAAGAAGAGCTGCAGGTGAGCAGGCCAGGTGGCTTTGGGCAGAGCAGTGAACCCTTGATTCGATTCTGTGGGCCGCAGGAAGCCACTGAAAGGTGTCCTGCTGGTATCTGACACAACCTCCTGTACTTAGTCAATCTGCCAGCCAGCAGAACAGAGAGCAGAAGGGGTGAAACGAAGTGGATATTAACTGAATTGAAGAAGCTAGACAGGATGTGAGTTGCACAGTTACTGCTAAGGACGAAGAAAAGTTTTTGCCGAATTTTAGGGATCTCTGAAAATCCAGGGGAGGAAGTAGGGATGAGGTTGTCAGACAATTTATGCGATGAAGTGAAGAATCACAGATTCCGGAAACCCACTTCTTTCCGGACAGGAAAACTAGAGAGATCAGGCCTATTATAAATTTGTTGCCTCAGTTTCCCCATCTGGAAGCAAGTATAGCCCCAACGCCTGATATTTATTAACAGGCTTCTCTCAAAGAGGACTAAAGAGCTCCTGCCTCCTGCCTCGGCAAATAGCCATTCGCTCCCAGACAGAGTGGTTATTTATGCAGGTGAACAAAGCAAGCCTGGAGGGAGCTGATGAGTGATTCTGCTTCCCCCACACCTCTACAGCTTTCGTGTCTCTCCGTCAGCACTTTGAAATCAGATCACATGCATAGGGTGCTGGCACATTAGAGGGCGCCCAACCAATGACACTTACCATTATTGGTATCGTTCAATAGCCTACATATGAGTGTATACAGCTGATCTCTCTATCAGGTTGGCAGCTCGGTACCCTCCTTTGATTGCCAGAGCCTAATACAGTCTCTCTCACATACCAAGTGCACAGAATAATGCCGCATTTTACGTGGTTCAATGATTCTCTCTCTGCCTTTATGACTTTGACACCACTCCCCAAAGCCCACAGCCCTGAATTAATTTCTGGCTTCCCAGGGAACACTGAGGCATGGTGGTCATGCGTTGATCCACACATTCACCTAATGGATGTGCATTCCCTGTTGAACCAGACAGAGACAGAGGTCCCTGCCCTTGAAGAGCTTACAGTTTCATGTCACAGTTGATCCATCAAGTCACTTTGGGAACTTTTAAAAAAATGTAACTTCCAGGACCACACTTCCAACCTATTGCTGAGTAAGTTTTCAGAATAGGGTCTGGGGATTGGCATTTCCAACAAATCCTGTGTGATTCCCTGGATGGGGCCATGGAAAGTTATGTTAGAAGGCACGGGGTGTATATTATTTCTGACTCCACAACTTAGTTTGGGACCTCGGAAAAGTCTACCTTATTTAACACTCAGTTTCTCCACCTGCAAAGGGGAGAGAAATCTCTCTCTCTCCTGCTTGCCTCTAAGGGCCAATGTGGGGACAAATGAAATACTCAGAAGCAGGGTGGGTTTGGTGTATGCCCCGTTTCTATATACAAACCACAAATTGTTGTTATTAAGCATCAGCCGATGTTTGAGACTTCCATGTAGCTGTCCCTTAACCTCTAATTTAGAAATACATTATTGGGGCACCTGCCGTATACAAAGTGGGGTCTTTTTATCTTTCTTGGACTTTTGATAAGTGTTCACTAAATTGGCTGTAGAAATAGTGGCTGATGACATTTTAATGTACTGCTTCTCCAAGTACGTTATGTTTAACATCTTGAAGAAAATCATAAAATAATATAATTGATAATACTAATTGCATTCATTTTATTGACGTCTTACAATGTACCCAGTGCTGAGCTAAGCACTTTCCTTTGAGCTGCAAAGGGCTTTTGGAACTGTCTAATAGCAGCTGCAAATCAACGTATCACTGATCATGTTTATAACCTTCTTATGTTTTCAAAGGCAGTGTCTGTAAGCATGAGACACATTTAATAGACATCTAAAAATCCTAATCCCCATTGTTTCCCAGAAGATTCATGGCACATGCTGCCGCCAACTGCCTGAGCCTCGGATGTCAGCTCAATCCTCCCATTTTACAGATTAAGAATGTGGTGTCCAGAAAGGTCTTAGGGCTTACACGGCATCACTTAGGTCTATCTGAGCGTTCTGGCTCTCTTAGGAAGTTGCTTCTTCAGTGGGCAGATCATCAAAATCTCCAGTTCAGTCAATTAGCCTGGTGCCTTGGCCTTCAGCTCAGTAACACACCATAGACCAAGAAAGCCTCTTCTCTCATAGTAATGACCTACCGTGATCTCTAGCCCTTGCTGTCTCCCTGGAGGCTCCCCTGAGCCCCACACTTTTACACCCTCTCTCCCCTGCTCCCGTGCACATCACAGGCACAGAAGTGTTCCATAGGCATACGCTCCTGGTGCTTGTTATGATCTCCTCCTCACCTCATTAGCCATAAGGTACCCTTTGTCTGGAAGATGGATTCCTGGTATGATGATCTAAGTGGTCAATTTAATTGGAAGATTAGGAAAGACCTAGTGTCTAGGCCATCATTTAAGAATACACGGAGCAATCATCCATTGTAAAGCATATTCCCTGCTCTCAATTCGTGTATATTTTGCACAGTTCCTAACTAGACATTCCATGTTGGTTTTGCACCTCTGGTTCCTTCATGTGTTGACATCTCTGCCAGAGATCACCTCTGCAGAGAGGCCATGCTGGCTGTTCTATCCATCGTGGCCCTTTGTAGCTTACTGCCACGTCACCTATATCTACGTCATCCATAAAATGGTGGCGGAAGGATGGCGGCTCAAATCTCACTCCAAAGGGCTCGGGGCACAGACTGGACGGTGTCCCCAAGATCCCACCTTCTAGTCTTCACACCTGTATGTAAGTCTTTCCTGTTAAGTATGAGCAGGACCTGCGGCATGTTTTTAACCAATACAATATGACAGGCGTGATAGATGTGATCACCATTTGAATGTGATTTTGTGGTTATATCACATGAGGTGGACTCCATCCTCTCCCCATTGCTAGCATTAAAGAAGCAAGCTGCTACAAAGGAGGTAAATGCCCTGTTGGAGAAGTTCACTTGGCAAGGGACTATGGCCAGCATCTAGGAAATGAACAAGAAACTGAAGTTCTTGGACGTCCAGCTATGGGGAAATGGATTTGGCAAACGACTTTCGTGAGCTTGGAAGTAGACCGTTTGGCAGTTGAGCCTCCAGATGAAAACTGACCCTTGGCCAGCAGCTTAGTTACAGCTTTGCAGAGAATGCAGCTAAGTCTTGCCCAGACATTTGAATCACAGAAACTATACTGTAGTAAATATGTGTTCTTTTAGGTTGTAGTTTGTGGCAGTTTGTTAGAAAGCATAGAAAACAAATATGGATATTTCCTACTCCTTTACCTTGGCTTTGGCCGTATAACTTGCTTTGGCCCCTAGAGTATGGCAGCATCGTCAGTGTTCTGGTTCTGTGCATGAGCAATAAGAGGTTCTGTGAGTTTGTGCCTGCTCTCCTAAATTTCTGTCATCTTCAAATCATGTGCCTAGGCTAGCCCACTGTTTCCAGGAAGAAAACGAGAGCCTCAAGGAATATTCCCCAGTGAAGTTGAAGCCTAGATTGGCCCTTTCCCAACTGACTTGCCAATGCACAAGTTACCACGTGCTACATGTAAACCACTGAGCTTGTGTTAATATGACTCCTTGGGTAACTGAGCAGAACTGAGACTCAAGCTCAGATCTTCCCATTCTTTAGTGTGGTGGATTTTCAGTAGCAAGCAACTCAAACTAAATACTAATATTTATATTTGCTTAAAACTTTGGTATCTGGGGTTTATAGATAGAGACCATGGAAGAAGCTTTTTAAAACACTTGAAATTTGGGGCGCCTGGGTGGCTTAGTCGGCTAAGCATCCGACTTTCACTTAGGTCATGATCTCATGGTTCGTGGGTTTGAGCCCCGTGTTGGGCTCTGTGCTGACTGCCAGCTCAGAGCCTGGAGCCTGTTTCAGAGTCTGTCACTCCCTCTCTCTCTGACCCTCCCCTGCTCACGCTGTCTCTCTCTCTCTCCTAGAAATAAATAAAACATTAAAAAAATAATAATAAAAATAAAACACTTGAAATTATATACCTAATTTCTGTTTTGGGCGTTTTGTGGGAGAGATAGTCTATAGAGCCTCTCACATTGTTTAAGAACCACTGATAAGAACGGAAGTCAGTTTCTCCCTTGTGAAGTCCAAGGGATGGTGTGGTTCACTTAAGAAATACAAGTCTCAGCTCCCTAGTTCATTTTTCTTAGCGATTTATCTTCAAAATGTTGGGGATCAATTCTTGATGGCTTTTGGACAAGGCGCCATTTCTTCATACCCATGTGTTTTCTTTATCAGTTAAAAAATACCCATATTCCCCTAAGGAAAGTGGTTCTAATAAGGATGTTTTTAAAATTCCAACGCCGGGACATATTAAGAATGCTAATTCCCTTAAGTTCTTTCAGTTTTAGGTCTCTGAAAGAAATGCCTTTCATCGATGTGAGTGTAGCAGTATATTGATGGGAAGCATTGTTTCCCATTGCCAGGAAGAAACTCTCAGAGAGACCAAAGGAGCATGGGGTTCAAATCCCACTTTGCTGCCCTTTCCTAGCTGTGCTGCCTTGCAAGCCTCCCTCCACTTCTGCATTTCAGTGTCCTTAACCTCTAGGTTGGGACAATCATATCCCTGCTCACAGGGTTGCTGTGAGAATCACATGAACTAACATGTGAAAACATGCTTGGCACACAGTAAGTTCTCAGTAAGTGTTGAGAATTCAAATTTATTGTACCTCCTGCCATGCACAACTCGCAACTGCCCAAAGTGGGGAGAGCTGCTTCTTTGTCTCAGAGTGATCCCTGTGGGGATGAGGGTGGGGGTTAGAAATGGGTCGTTTGTGCCTGGGTGGCTTAGTCAGTTAAGCGTCCGACTTTAGCTTAGGTCATGATCTCCCAGTTCGTGGGTTCGAGCCCCGCGTCGGTCTCTGTGCTGACTGCCAGCTCAGAGCCTGGAGCCTGTTTCAGTCTGTGACTCCCTCTCTCTCTGACTCTCCCCTGCTCATGCTGTCTCTCTCTGTCTCTCTCCTAGAAATAAATAAAAATATTAAAAAGAAAGAAAGAAAGAAAGAAATGGGTCGTTTGTTGACTATTCAGCCAGACTCCTCCTTTTTGGAGACAGGGGCTGTGTAAATACCAGTATTATTACATTATCCATCGGCACTATGGCTTTGGAGTATAATTAGCTATTGCAGAAAATACCTTGAAGAAAGAAGGATCCAGGATGATTTAACAATAACAGTAGCAATTAGCATGTTTCTAGTTTTTGTTAAGGACACAGAGTTTGTGGGACACTCCAAGAGTTTCCAAATTTTAAAGAGACTGAAAAGTAATCATTACCCTTTCTTTACCCGCATTCCCATGGCCCTCATCTCAGCCATCATCCCATCTCTTGTCAGGATTATTTCAACTCCTCCTAACTGGCCCCCTTCCCTCTAGTTTCATTCTCTTTTAATTCATTCCATGCCCTGAAGCCAGAATGATCTTTCTGAGACATAGTTCAGACTACATTCTCTTTGAGGCCTCTTGGTGGCCCTGTGGTGACTTTAGGAGAAAGGCCAGATTTTGTAATAACATGTCCAAAGCTTTTCTGGGATGGCCCTTGCCTCATACTTTCTTCCACGTCTTCCCATGCTTTGTATCTGCTCCATTAGATTTCACTTCACACTTCCAACCATTCACAACCATCTGATGTCAGAGGCTGAGGGAGTTTGGTACACTGAATCCGTCTACTCCATGCCTGACCCTGGAGACAGATGATATTGGCACAGGCTGTTGGAATATCACCATTTTGACAGATAACACTGTAAGGGAGCATGGTGTGAGGGCCACTAGCCATGGCGACTTCCACTCCTTCAGTCCTGAATTACACAGACTCACCTGCTCCCATCCTTGGCAGAGCACACAGCTGCAGACCTTCATCAATGGGGAATTGCCTCTGTGGAGAATTAGGGCATGGAGGGGCATAGCATAAATCTTGGCAATCTCAACATTTCTTAGCTGGGACAGAAGAAGCGCGAGCCAGGAGGCANGGCGGGGGGCCCGGGCCCCGGGCGGGGGGGGCCCGGGGGGGGGGGGGGGCTTAGTCAGTTGACCGTCCAATTCTTGATTTCTGCTTAGGTCATGATCCCAGGGTTGTAAGATCAAGCCCTCCATCAGGCTACGACACTAAGCGCGGAGCCTGCTTAAGATGCTCTCTTTCCCTCTGCCCCTCTCCCACTGCTACACACTCTCTCTCTCTAAAATAATTTTTTAAAAAGAAGCACAAGCCAGGGTGCCTGGATGGCTCAGTCAGTTAAGTGTCCAGCTTCAGCTCAGGTCATGATCTCATGGTTAGTGGGTTTGAGCCCCATGTCGGGCTCTGTGCTAACAGTCAGCTCAGAACCTGGAGCCTGCTTCAGATTCTGTATCTCTCTCTCTCTCTCTCTCTGACCCTCTCCTGCTCACGCACTCTCTCTCTCAGAAATAAATAAAACATTTAGAATTATTTTTTTAAAAAATTAAAATAAAAGAAGCACAAGCCATAAAAGAAAGCAAATCATAAGTTGGACTTTGTGGAAACTGCTGCTCTTCAAGACATACTCTTGAAAAAACAAGAGTGAGCCACATACAGGGAACAATAGTTGCAAAGATCTATCTGATAGAGAACTTGGATCTGGAGTATATAAAGAGCTCTCAAAGTTCACTAATAGGAGATAAACAAACCACCTCTAAAAATGGGCAAAAAATTTGAACAGACATTTTAGCAAAGAAGAGATATGGTAACAAAAAAGCACATTAAAGAAGCTCACCATCATGAGCCATTAAAGATTAAAACAAACTAAATCCACAACGAGATATCTCTGGGGAGAAAAAACTCGTACCAGTGGGAAAGGGGGTGGGGAAACCAAGCCTCTGACACTGTTTATGGGAAATGCGAAATGACACAGCCGCTTCGGAAACATTAATTTTTTTTAATGTTTATTAAATTTTGAGAGAGAAAGACAGAATGTGAGCAGGGGAGGGGCAGAGAGAGAGGAAGACACAGAATGTGAAGCAGGCTCCAGGCTCTGAGCTGTCAAGCCCCGAATTGGGGCTTGAACTCACAAACTGTAAGATCATGACCTGAATTGGAGTCGGACGCTTTACTAAAGGAGACCCTGGAAAATATTTTGGCAGTTTCTTATAAAGTTAGGCACACGCTTACAGTTATGTATTAGTATCCTAGGGCCACCACAATAAAATACCACAGACTGGATGACTTCAACAATAGACATTTATTTTCTCACAGTTCTGGAAACTGAAAGTCCAAGATCAAGATGTTGGCAAGTTTGGTTTTTCGTGAGGCCTCTCTCCACTTCACCCCTTTCAAGGTGAAAGATGACTTTAAAGGTGACTAACCCCTTTAAAGGCCCTGTCTCCAATTATAGTTACTTTGTGAGATGCAGGCCTTTAGAGGAGATACAGTTGAGCCCATGAACCCTTCTGCTCTACAATTCCCACTTCTAGGTACTTATCCAAGAGAACTGAAAACATATATCTGCACAGAGGCATTTATGGGGACGGGTAGAGTAGCTTCGTTCATAATCACCCCAAATGGGAAACAACCCAAATGTCCACTGACCAGTAAATGGATAAACAAACAAACAAATTGGATCCACCCAGGCAACAGAAAGCTACTCAGTGATAAACAGAGCAAATTACTAACACAAGCAAGAACACAAATGAATCTCAAGAGTGTGATGCTAAGTAAAAAGAAGTCAGACACAAGCCGCTACATACGGTATGAGCCCATTAACGTGACATTCTAGAAAAGACAGCACTATGGAAACAGAAGTCTAATGGGTGGCTGCCTGGCCCTGGGGGTCTAGTGGGGAAGGAATGAAATGCAGAGGGTCACAAGTGACCTCCTGGGATTGAAGGAAATATCTACATCTTGATGGCAGTTGTGTTTATGTGACTATGTGTTTGTCAAAGCTCATCAAATGGTACACTTGACAAAGGTATATGTTATTGAAGGTAAATTTTTTATTTAGAAAAAAATCACACTTAAGAAGATAGAGAAACTGATTAAAACCCAAAGAGGAAGTTATTTGTGCAGGTTCAGCTTGCACTCAGCATCTTGTCCTAAATATAGCCATCGTTTACTGAGATGCTAAGGAGAAAAGTAATGGTCCCGCCATATAAACAAAGCAAACTCGTTAGCCATTCTCTCTGAGAAGGAAAGACAATGATGGGACCTGCTAGTGAAACCATTGCCCATCAGGGGCCCCATCTGCATTGGCAGCAACCTGGCACAGCTGTGTGATCTCAGGCAGGGCTGAGCCTTTGTGAGAAGGACAGCATGTGGATCTAAGGACACCTGTGACCTTGGATGCCAATCTTGGGAGAGTCACGCACATTCCACTGCTAAATTATCTCCTTTCTCTGAAGGCGTCCCTGGATAATTCTGGGCTCCAGATTCCCTACTCTTAGGAGGCTGTGCCTTGAGTTTCTCAGAGACAGACCCAGTGTTTGTTAAATAAGATGTAGGTTGTGAGGTTCTTACCATGTGCTACCCACTTTGTGGACAACTTACACGAAATTGTTACAATGAAATGCTTCATTTCTTCAACAAACCTCTTTCATGGGTCAAATAGCTAACCCTTCGAGATAGGCCAGAGAGACAAAAGCACACAGTAGATACCATTGGTGTCCTGCCTGTTACCCCTTGCCCTGAGCACTTCGGGGCTCCTGGCTGCTTTCCAATGGTCTGTGATTCTTCTTCAATGAAGCCACTTTCCCCAATGTACATAGCAGGATGGAAATGATCCCACTGCACGATACTTAACAAAAGTCAGTATATAAACAATGCAGCTCCTTTGTCCCTTGGACGGGATAATTCTGAAGTCCTTCCTTCCTCCCTCCCTCCCTCATTCCTCCCTCCCTCCTTCCTTCCTTCCCTAATTCCTTGTTTCTTTCCTTCTTTGCTTCCCTCCTTCATTCCTTTTTCCCTTCCATTTACTTCCTAAAAATAAAGGAGTTTTATCTTTTCTTTAAAGGGAATCTGCTTCCCGAAAGTGGCCAACAAGGGACAAAGAGCTAATTTTTTTGGCATCCTACTCTGGGACTCGATTGTTTTCACTGGCCTTTTGTGCTCTTAGTTTATGAAAAATCAATAGTTTAATATAGAAAAAAGTCCCCTGGCTATCTATTTAGAGCTGTATTGCCTTCATTGCAGGGCTCTGGCTCTGCCTGCCTATCTGCCAAGAATTCCTAAGTCAGATTGTTTAGTGCAGCAGTGGCCTAGCTCTCTGGAGCCTACCCACCAGACCCAGGATGATGATAATAGTAATACCAGTAACAGAACTCAGACACGTGTCCAGGGCTGAACACTTCTTAGACACATTTCATGTATGGTGGCCCTCAGGTACATGGTTGACACCCATAAATGCTTAACTGAATTGCTTCAAATGAATAATTACAGTAGCCAAATAGGACAGATAGCATTATCCTTATAATGGAAAGGAAAAGAAACAGCTCCATGGTGGATGTCTACTGTATTTCCCCTTATCAATATTACTTTTATTTCTTCTCTAGCATACTCCCAGAAGAAAATAATTACTACCCCCATTTTGTAGGTGAAAAAATTAAAGCTTAACGAGTTTATGTGACTTACCAAGGTCACTGAGGGAAATAATAACTGGATAATAGTACCCCTTCCTCTTGCTAAAGCCCACATTTTCTCTGCTTGAACTTAGATTCTCTGGGCATATGGGAAAATGCACCCCAGAGAGACTTAGTGATGAGCTCTTAAATACTCACGTCGTGGACTTAACCTTATCCTTTGTTCCTTCTCCAAACCCAAAGAACTTAGGCCCAGAATAAGCAATGTGGATCCTTGAAGGGTGAATGATAGACTCTAGGGCTCCAGATTGACCTAAGATCCATGCTGGAACCCAAGGTGAGGTGGGCCAATTTAGTTCTTTCCTTAGAATTTTGGACTTGGGGAACTCAGTCCCAATTGACCCCAATGACTGAACTCATTGACAGTGACTTCCAGTGCTGGAAGGTTTTACAGACTATGGCAGGAACAGCCCTCAATGCTCATTCTCAAGATAAGGGAATGGAGGAAGCTTCGGGAATGGTAGACAAGGGTGGGAGAACAAAAAAGAGAGATTAAGTTTGTCATGCGTGTGGGGGTGGGGGAACAATAGAAAGAGCTAGTCTCTTCCTGCTCCCTCTGAAACCTGGTAGTTTGAGTTTGTGTCCCACAAATAAGCTGGGGGTCTGCTTCTTTTTGTAAGTCATTTTGTTGGAAGACAGCCACACCCTTTTGTTGACGTATTATCTGTGGCCGCTCTCAGGCTACCAGGGCAGAGTTGTAGAGTTGTGGTACAACCAGATGGCCCACAAAGGCTGGAATACATACAGTCTGAGCTTGAGCAGAACACGTTTGCTGACCTCCACACAAAGCCCAAGGAATTTCAGGTGTACAAGGACTTGTGTTCCTGACTAAGGTCATTTGAAGGACATTCAATGATCTTAGTCAGGTTTCATCCAGACCCTGCATACTCTTACTTTGGAAAACCTTGTGAAATACCTTCACACTCCACATTAAGTATATTTCCCTAAGACAGACTTACATTAAGATGGAATTACAGTTGATGTAACTGATATAATGTTACTTTTTAGAGAAATCTAATCAAGCAACTGATGTTGGTCGTACATGCCACATTTGTGTGGATTTTGAAGGAAATATCCTCTTCCCATCCCCGATGCTGGGGACCTGGGACTCTGGCCAATCCCACAGGCCTCATGCTCTGTCTACAGGACCTGTGGATATGATAGCCAGGCTCATAGCAACTCCAATCTCACTTCTGCCTTTATCCTATTGTTTTTCACAGCTTGGCTGAGATATAATTTACATGCCATAAAAATGGTCCATGTTAAGCATACAATGCAGTGATTCCTAGTATATTTACAGAGGTATGCAACCACTGCTGGAGACGTGTCTCCATCTACTTTTCAGATGGTTTTCAATGGTGTCTTGAAGTGCACTTTTCCTTCCAGATTGCTTATCCTTTCCGAGCACGTTCCCTGAGGTTGGGCCTGCGCTACATAGCGTCAGCAGCCAACACTTGCCATTTGCTGGCCTGCAAGGTTTACACTTCATCTGTATGATTTCATTGAGTGCCCATGGCCTTTGGTGTGGCAGGCTTGGCCATTCCGGTTCACAGATGACCAGTGCTAGACACATTTCTAGGCAATGGGAGAGGGTCACCAACATGGCCACCTCTTTCGAAGTTTGGGGAAAGGAAGATCAGAGATGGACACAAAAAACGAGCAACAGAAAGAAGTCTATACTCTTTAGTCCATACAGAGTACGGCACTGTGATAACTCTTACTCCCATCTGCTGGGGCGCCTGGGTGGCTCAGTTGGTTAAGCATCCAACTCTTGGTTTCAACTTAGGTCATGATCTCACAGTTCGTGAATTTGAGCCCCACATCAGGCTCCATGCTGAAAGTGTGGAGCCTACTTGGGATTCTCTCTCTCTCCCTCTGTCTCTTTCCCTCCCCTGCTCACTCTGTCTCTTTCCAAGTAAATAAATAAAATTTAAAAAAAAATATCTGACTCCCATTTGCTGTGCAATGTGGACAAGCTATTTAGTTTCCTCAACCATAGAGAAGGACCATCATAGCACATGGTTATGGGGAAGATTGAACTCGTTAATCCAAGTAAAACACTAGGAATGATGCTCAAGGCATAGTCAATTGCAATCAATTTGGAAATAAGTCTTGGGGACTATAGACTCTTAGCATCCAACTATAAAGGAATATTTGAGTTATTTGAGGAAATATTTGATGAGTCTTCTCGAAGTCGGGATTGGGGACTCAGAGGTGGCAGGAAGGCTTTGAGGAGAGGTGATTTGAGGACTGAGAAAGATAGCAGCATGGCAGCCCCCATGGGTTGGAAGAGAGTGGATCTTGAACTGAAAGAAACAATGAAAAGTCTAAGTCAACAAGGAGAAAGAGATAGAGACAGTATTTATGGATGGAAGTAGGGCTTCTGTTAGAGAAATTCCCCAAGGATCTGAGATGACAGGATTTGCCTCTGCTGGGAAATTGAGTGGCTCAAGGAAATTTTACTTAAAAAGTAAAGACAAATCCCCAGCTGTCATCCAAATTGAGGAAGAAACACAAGACAGAAGTATAAGTGCCATTTAAGGGATGTCTTTCTAAATGGCCCTGTTTGTTGGAGGTGGGAGAAGCCATTCCAGCTGAGGGGCTTAGGGAGACTCCACGGAAAAGTAGGGTTTTAAATTTGGCTTTGGATCATCACATGGAGGGTTGTCTTATGCAGAAATGATGAGCAAAGGCATCTCAGAAGAGGAAAGAGTGGGTGTAAAAGCGAAAACTGGGACATCACGAAGGCAATATGAGTAAGAGCAAATTCATTTTAGGTCGGATGATAATATAAATAACCATAACTGCTATGTATGGTGTTATATGCCATAAACTTTGTGTTGTCTCATTAATCATAACAGTAATACTGTAAGAGAGATACCATTTTCATATTCTGTAGATGAGGACGTTGAGGTCCAGAGAGATTCAGCAACTTGCTCAAGGTCACTTTGCTGGGATTCCCAAAACTTTCGGGTTTGTGCCCCAAACCTGTGCTCTCTGTGACCACATGGAGGGCTGAGGTGGGAGTTCTCTTCGGATAGGTGGGCTAGGACTGGGCAGAACACCACTCTGATCTCCAGGTGGAAGGGTTTGCTGACAGCAAACAATGTCCTGACTGCTTGGTGACGAAAACTTGGTCATCTGTGTGTCGCAGGCTCACTTCTCTGAGTGTGTTGTTTCTTCCTACATAAAGGGGGGAAGGGGGTCAGGAGAACCATCTTTCAGATTTAATATGAGGACTAAAGAAGATAATCCATGTGGAATTCTCATAGAGTGCTGGCTGTGGAAAGCACTCCAGAAAAGACAACTAAAATCATTACATTCGTTTCCAAGAGCTGCCCTAACAAATGCCCACAGATCAGGTGGCTTAAAACAACAGAAATGGATTCTCTTACAGTTTTAGAGGCTAGAAATCCAAACTCAAGGTGACAGCAGGTCCATGCGCCCTTCATATTTCCTGGAGAAGAATCCCTCCTTGCTTCTTCATAGTTTCTAGTGGTAACTGACCGTCAGTGGTGTTCTGCTTAGAGACACATCGCTTCACCTCTGCCTCTGTCTCCACATGATGCCTTCTCTGTGCATCTCTGATTTCATGGCATTCTCTTGGGTAGTTGTCCATCATTTCCTCTTCTAATAAGGATACCAGTGATTGGGTCTGGTCTCTCCCTAATCCACTATGACCTCATTTTAACTTGATTGTACCCACAAATACCCTATTTCCAAATAAGATCTTATTCTGAGATTCTGGGTGGGCACGAACTTTGACACTTCGACCCTGTACAATCATCATCATCATTATCATCACTATGTAAGAAGTGAAAAGCGCCTGGTGAAATTCTGTTCTAGCCTAAGGGCTCAGTAAAAGGTAGCCTTAAATAATAATAGCAGCTGCAGCAACAATATTGATAATGAACAAGATGATGTGTGTGTTCAGGATGGTGGCTAATGTATAATAGGACTGTTCATTGTTTTCCTTCCCCAAAGCATCCAGCACTTAGGGGTACACGCAGCAAGGTGCTCGATAAATATTGGTTGAACAAACAGCACATCTCAGTTTCTGAGAAAAAGCCCCACCATTTGTCTCCAGGAAATTGACATCAGATGTGGCATGGAGCAGCCAGTGGGGCTGTCACCTGTGAGCAGGAGGTGTGAGTGGATGATGGGCTTGCTCCCCGCTACAGGCGCCGGTGGCCGCTCCTAATGAGACAGGGTGAGAAATGAGCTCAGTCTGTGGGGCTGCAGTTTAATCCTTTCTGAGCCCACAGGGTCCAAGCATGATGACACCAGCTGTTTTCAGATTCCTTTCTGGAAAAAGCACAAACTGTTTGTGGTTTAACAGTGCACAAGGTACCCTCCGGACGTGCCCTGGCCCTCAGCACAGTTTGCAAACTCACCAGGCAGAAAGGAGGAGCCAGGGGGCCTGGACTGCAAACCAGACACAGCAGCGGGGTCCCAGTGGTTGTGGACTAGTTCTGTTTGATCTATGACCCTCGGTCTTCCCATCTGGGCAGTGGGGGTGAAATACCCAGCACTCTGGGCTCTTTTGAGCATTAATGAGATAATGGGTCTGAAGAGAACTCCATAATCTGAAGAGAAATGTAAACATGTTATCTGTCCAGCAATTCCACCCTGGCAGAAACTTCCCACTTTGATGTGGATTTCTTATTCTCTTTTCATCAAATGCATGTTTATCACAACATTTGAAACTGATTTGAACTCTGACATTCCTGAGTGACGACAGCCTCAAGGTCTACTTTCCTAGGCATTTCTTCCCAATAGGGACCAAAACATTAAGCAGGATGAATTTATTTTTTTAGTTCGTTCGTTCGTTCGTTCATTCATTCATTCATTCATTCATTCGTCTGTATGCTTATTCATCTCTTCTTAGAGCCATCATCCATTTAACTAGTATTTATTGAGCACTTGCCCTGTGCCAGTCATTTCCTAAGTATGGAGATGAATCCCATCAGGACTTTATTTTCATGGCATTCACAAGCTCAGGAGGGACGTACGTGAACACAAATGACCAAGGCAAGGTGATATTTTGTGACTCGGGGCAAGTCGTTTCCTCTCTGGACCCCAGTTTCCCATCTATAACATGAGACAGTGGGACCAGTTGTGTCCAGTTCCATCCCCCCCCAACCCCCCCAACAATCTAAGAAATGACTGTGCTATTGGAAAGAACAGCCAGGAAATTCCCATTGTGGTTCTACCTCTGCCAATAATTTAGAAAGATTCTAAATACTTTCCACTCTGCGGGCCTCAGTTTCCCAGTGTGTACCCATTCGGGCAGGGTGAATGACCCCCAAGACCTTTACAGCCGAGTTCCTTTTACTTCCTTTTACTTCATGAGTTTGCTCAGCTCCTTGTCTGGGGGCCAGTGACATAGCAGTAGCAGCTGAGCAGAGATTCAGAGGAAGGCACCAAAGGGAAGAAGGTACAGAAGCTCTTAGAAGCTTCTATCACTGGTCAGCAGGTGTTGTCCTGGGATTCTCAGCATCCAGCCGGGGCTGGTGATCTCTGTCTTCTGCTCTCAAAGGCTGAGCATGGAAATATCAGAGACAGAGAACAGACAGCTCCTTTTCCCCACCAAGGCTATCCCGCCACCACATCCCTGTATCCTGTCCGGGCAGTATGCCAGCCATACTGGTACTGAGTGTTTATGGGAGGCGGTGGAAGAGGGGCAGCCTGAGCAGCCTGGACTGCCTCGACAAGGGAGTCTCCTCCCGTCTGGTGGATTCAGGAGTGATCCTTGGAGGATGTCACCTCCAACTTGAGATCCAAAGGATGACGGACAGCTAGACCAAAAGTGATGGGGGTGGGAGGGATGACAGAGAGAGAGCGAGAGCAAGGTGTGCTCTAGGAACCAAGGGAACATCAGTGTGGCTGGAGCACTGAGTGCCGAGGCAGATGCATCTAGATCTTGAAAAGATCTCAGGAAACAGATGACCAGAGCTCAAGCTCAGCAGAGCACTGAGCTCAGAGTCACCTGAGTCTCTCTTTTGAATCCACCCTAGCCCCAGTGTCCTCCCATATAAAATGAAGAATGCTCTAAATGCTAAGTCCTTATTTTAGTTCTCTGGTTTGACGGAAGCCTCTCTATGATATTTTCAGGATCTCTGGATCTATTTGACTTTCATCCACTCTACATCCTTCAGACACTGAAGACTGAATCCCGACTTGATCTCAACCAGACTCCCCTCTGGGTGAACAAAAGAAAAGCTGATTGGGTGTGTGTATCTGGGGGGAGAGGGGTTCTTTATTCTTTGCTCTTCTCCCTTTGTGACATCCATATTTTTTTCCCCAAGTACATTTCAAGGAGATGTGTTGAGTGGAACCACCACTGAATAGACGGCCAGGGAGATTAGATTAGAAAAAGGACAATCCATGTTACTTTTAAGGTTAATGTGAGCAGACAAAAGAGAGTTCCTCTGGAAAATCAGGTTAAGAGTGCGGAGACGGAAGAGGGATGCATGTTAATGGGGACAGGTGGGGAGTTGTAAAGGACATTTAAAGAAGAGAAGGCAGAGGACAGAAGCTGCAAAGATTCAGTGGGGACCCTTGAGGTCTTACAGGAGAGGGGTCTCCTTGCAGCCTTCTTGGAACAGGAGCCACTCCCTGGAAGGTGCTCACCTGCATGTTGGGGTCTTCTCCTCTCTTTGAAGGGAACTGGAAGGAGCTGTGTCTTTCACCCATTCCTAGATCAGCCTATATGGTTGCTCATGGGGGCTTCTAGCCACTAAGTTACCTCTTCCCTGTGCTGGGTCTCCATGCATCGATCCGTACGACACAACCAAGGTTGATTCACCCCCTGGCCCCTAGCTGCCTCATCTCCCTGTCTTTATCCCACGATCCCTGCCTCTGGTCACATAACGTATCTGGCTGTTTGCTGAGATTTTGCAGCCTTCTGAAGCTCTACCAGCCCCATCTCTCTCTACTTGGTTGATGTCATGGGTTAAATGTATCCCTAAGAAAGATATGTGGAAGTCTTAACTCCCAGTACTTGCGAATGTGACCTTATTTAGAAATAAGGTCTTTGCAGATGTTATCAACTTAAGATGAGGTCAGCCTGGATGAGAGTGGGCCCTTCATCCAGTTGGCCAGTGTCCTTAGAAGGAGAGAGGAGACACATTCACTGGGAAGAAGGCCATGTGACCATGGAGGCAGAGATTGCTGGGTATGACGTAGCTACAAGGTAAGGGACACCAACCATTGCCACCAACCATCAGAAACTGGGAAGAATCAAGGAAAGATATTTTCCCTAGAGCCTCTGGAGGGAGCGTGGCCCTGCCGACACCTTGATTTCAGACTTCTCGGCTCCAGAATTATGATAGAATAGCCTTCTGTTGCTTTAAGCCACCTGGTTTGTCATAGTTTATGTCAGCAGCCTTAGGAAACTAATATAGTTGCTTCTCTGTTTTTGTTCCCTTCTGTTTTGGTCTTTTTAGTGAATGGTTGTCATGCTTGCCTGTCTCTAACCCTCCTAGGAGTGAGGGCATCTCATGTCCTTTTCTGAAAGTGGTGCTGCCTCATCCTGTGTGCCTTCCTCCAGCCAGAGGGTGGCCCCCTGACCTGCTAAGCCATTCAGACATGCTCCCTGGAAACCTGAAGCTTATGCAGAATGACAGGAGCTGGATAAATGGCTCGAGTGGAATTCTCTCTATGGCATTGCTCTGAATGGACTGTCCATGTGCATCTTCTCCCAAGACCCCTGGAGTGGCCCCTGCCCCTTTTCAAGACCAAAGACCAACCCCATAGGCTTCCAGTAATTTTAAATTTGTTTTATTATTTTTTTCATTTTCCTCTTGAGCTAGAATTGATTTCCAATGTCAGCAATCCAAGAAGTGAACATGGTTTAGTCTCTTCTCCTCAAACTCAGGAATACACGCCTACATGCCAGTGCTCAGTGTGTGATCCTGTCCAGAGAGGACATCCTCACCTCTCTCCCCGGGAGGAAGGACCAGGTTTCTGTGTGTGTCAGTGGTGCTGGGGAAAGTAAAGACACTCCATTAATGAGTGTTGAATGGCCAAAGGAAAGCGCCTTCCTAGGGTCCCCTGTCATGTTGTGTGTGCTTTGGTGCTAATAAATGATAAATTGATATATTTAATGCTATCTCTCATCACAGCCCCACAGGACAACTTTCACAACTGTCCTTAGGCCAACACTAATGTGCTCCCAAGCCAGGATTAGGGTGAAGGGAATAAGCTTCCAGGGAGAGGGAAAGGGGGGCCAAATTTAAGGAAGTGTTTGCTCTCATGACCAGGGTCACACAAGTGCAATCCCTGAAAGTGGGGGGCTTCATTAAATTTTGCCCATATGTGAACTTTTCTTAATTAAACTACCCAATATCCCCGTGCTTAAGTATCAAATCCACCATCCATCACCCCAAAAAGAACCCATCCACGTTATTCCATTTCTTTAAGGAAAGGAAAGTTATGCAATAAGATGTGGTTGGTGCAGCAGAAACAATTCTAGGCTAAGAGGCAGGAGAAATGGGTCTCATTTCTGAGCTTTGCTTTAATATCTGTGCGATTTTAGTGATGCCAATATTCTCTGTCAATCCCATCATCTTTAAAATGGGGATGACAGGGGCGCCTGGGTGGCTTAGTCGGTTAAGCGTCCAACTTTCGCTTAGGTCATGATCTCACGGTTCGTGGGTTCGGAGCCCCCCCCGCGTCGGGCTCTGTGCTGACTGCCAGCTCAGAGCCTGGAGCCTATTTCAGAGTCTGTATCTCCCTCTCTCTCTGACCCTCCCCTGCTCACGCTGTCTCTCTCTCTCCTAGAAATAAATAAAAATTTTAAAAAATGGGGATGACAGTAAGACTTATTATTATTATTACATTACATTGTGAAAACTAAGTAATATATATTTACAGTAGTTAACCATTGGCTAGGTTGTAGTAGGCATGATTATTTTTTTTTAAGTTTATTCATTTATTTTGAGGGGGGATGGTGGAGAAAGAATCCCAAGAAGACTCAGTACTGTCAGCACTGAGCCTGACTCGGGGGTCGAACTCACAAATTGTGAGATCATGACCTGAGCTGAAATCAAGAGTTGGTGGCTTAACTGATGGAGCCACCCAGACGCCCCTTATTTTTATAAGCTATTGTTATATTATAGGACTACTATAATGCTCCTATATTATAGGAAGCATGAGGACTGTTATTGCAATCATTTGATGGGCTGAATCATTCTCAGTCCATCTCTTTCCAGTCTTTATAAAGTGGAGGCAACACTGTTCATGGACATTATTGTTAGGATCATTATGCATCTCTAAACTGAAAAAAAAAATGGAAAAGTGAAAAGTATGAATCATTATCTGTGTGCCAACTAGGATGGTTAATCTGCAATGTAAGAGTTTCAGGTTCAGATGTTAGAGAAATTCTAACTCTAGTACATATTAGCGGCCTTACATCGGGCAAGTCAGGCTCACTTTTCTAAGATCCCCTGCATCTTTAACTTAGAGGTGCTAATAGTCCACCCTTCTAGGGTTTTGTGGAGCTTAAATGGGATTAGAGATGCAAGCACTTTGGATAGATTCTGGCTAACCGGTCATGATCAGTGACACATAGCTGGTATCACTGTTGGCAAAGCTTCTATTGAAGCAGGGGTTAAAATGGCAGTCGCCTGTGACTTGGGAAGGTGATTTATGGAAGCCAGTGCTTCCCTTCAGCAGACAAGAGAAGGATATCAATCGGTATAAGGAAGCTGTAAGTGAGAATTGAAGCTATCAGATGGTGTGGACTCCCTGTTCAGTCTCTGACAGTTTTTTTTCTCTCTCTTCTTTTAATTAAAAGTTTTTGTCTTCTGATGTAGAAGTGGAATAAATCACTACTGACCTCAGTGTGCTCAGTGCCTGCCTGGAGCTGAAGCCTGCCTTTGTGGGCCCTGGGTGTCTTCTTCCTGGGATACCTGGCACCGGGACCCGCTCCTGAAATTCACTCAGCAGACACAGTGGTCACAATGGCTTTGAATCCTGACCCAAATTTGAAACCCGACTCTATGACTTCCTGGATGTTGAGATTTTGGCAAATTATTTTGTAACATATGTTTCTTTTTTCAACAAAAGGGATGTAATAATGCCTATTTTAAGGATTTTTTAAGATTTACATTAGAAAAAAATATTTCTAATACAATGCCTGTACAGAGGCTCCTGGATGAGTGTTGACTTTCTTCCCCTTTGCCCTTCCATACTTTGGGTACTGATGCCTTGCTCTCCAGAAACATTTGGTTTTCCAGGTCTATCAGTGAACATTCTCCACTTATGGAAACAGGATGGGCCAACGGGGAAGAGGGCAGACTCTGGAGCCATACCACTGAACTTTGAGTCTCGGTTCTAACATCTGCAGTATGACTGACCCAGGGTGTTAACCTCTCTGTTCAGATTGTCTCTTATGGCATAAAGATTGATCTCAAAACTTTGTGGTTTGTAACTCTTCTATTTTGATCGTAATTTAGTGGACCAAGAGTTGAGGATTCAGACAGGCAATTTATCTTGGATCCACATGGAGGTGGTTGGTGGAGGGCTCACATCTAAGGTGGCTTCATCGCCACATGCCTGGTGCTTCACTGCCCCTCAGCCTGCATCTGCCTCACATGACATCCGTGCTCCTGGATCTCCAGGATGAGAATCACCATGGTTCTCATAGCACGAAAGCTGCATGGTTGTTGGACTTTTCATACAACCTCTCAAGGGTTTTCAAGACAGGACCGTCCAAGAGAAGCCTCTCATGACCCCGCCTCAGAAGTCCCAGGTACCATTGCTGCTGCCTTCTTGTGGTTCAGCAAGTGATTAAGACAGCCTACATTCAAGGAGAGGAGAATCTGACTCCATTTTTCAGTTGGAGAAACAACAAAAAATGTATAGCCATCTTTAATGTATCATACCCCTCCCAACACATAAACCCGCACTTTCTTCCTCATGGGACTTGTGGAGAACTTCATGAGGTAATGGACTGGCAGAACTTAGCACAATAACTGACACATAAAAATCACTCAATAAAAAAGTGACCTGTTCTGATTAGTTGCTTCTTCTCTAGCCGACTCTTCCTTCTCATGGTTGCTACCTTCCTCCCCACCACTTTCCATCTGTGCACACAAAATCATTTTTTCCCACATTGAAGTGAATGGATGGATTTAGGGAGAGAAATGAGATGGTCCTGGGCATCAGATTATGCTCAGAATATGATTCAGATCTGGACGGTGGTGGCAGTGTAGGGAATAGAAAAAGTGGATGAGTTCAAGAGTTATTGGGGAATTACATGACGAGCTTAGTGATTGATTGACTGATTATTTGATGGAATGGGTGTGAAAGGACAAGAAAAGAGATGAGTCAAGATGAGTCAAGAATAATGTCCAGGTAGTTGACTGTGGCTACTTGTCAGGTGGGAGTGTTTTTTACCCAACATAGGACACACAACATTTAGGCTGTTAGCTACTGGTTTTTTTTTTTTTTGTTCTTTCTTTTTTTTTAAGCTCATTTATTCATTTTGATAGAGACAGAGACAGCACAAGTATGGGAGGGGCAGAGAGAGAGAGAGGGAGACAGAAAATCCCAAGCAAGCTCCGTACTGTCATCATGGAGCCCAACATTGGGCTTGAACTCACTAAACCCACGAGATCCTGACCTGAGCTGAAACCGAGTCAGATGCTTAACCCACTGAGCCACGCAGGTGGCCCTGTTTCTTTTTCTTATACCCTTGTCTTCCCCATATCTGGATAGCATGCAGACATCCAAGGAATTTAGACATTGCTGTTTCGGTAACAGGGAACCTTGAAGCTAATTGATCAGAGGAATGACGTGAAACATGTGGTTCCTTAGGCAGAGTATGAGGTTTATAACAATGCAAGACAAATGACTAAATGACTACCTTCTATCATCTTTGGTCTATTCATATGGAAGACTCTTCATGGGAGTAATATGGCCTCACCTTTTGCAGAGAGAGATTGCGGTCCTCTGGAATGTTTCAACTGTAGAAGAAAGTGAAAAAAAACTGCTTTCCAACTTAATGAGAACATAGACTGCCCGGATTCCCGGGGGAGGGTATCTGTCAATCTAATTATTATTATTCAGAGGCCCCATCCCTTTATATCTCCATCAGCCGAAGGTGACATCCCAAATGAAGTCTATCACATTGTCTTGTATACTCCCTCTAGTGTGGTTCTTCTTTACGATCTTTGGCTAAACTCATTGTTCATAGCTTCATGCACACAGTTCTGGGCTTCTCCAAATGCCCTCTGGCCAGGGAGGGCTCTTCTGTGAGTTTTGATCTGCCAACTGGTGTCAAATAGGCTTAGTTTTCCCACAGAATACATGCACTGCAGAGAAACTGTATAAAAAACACGTATCATGATGACACGAATTCAGATATAACATGATAGGCAATTTTCCCCTTCTGCATAGCAGCCTTAGTCTAGTTTTTTTTCTTAAATTTTGCAATAATGTGATCCCACATTTTATGCCATTGAGGATCTGGACCCTATTTGGAGCATTATAATGGATTGTTACTTCTTTTTTTAAAAAAAAATTTCAATGTTTATTTTTGAGAGAGAGCATGCGAGCAGGGGAGGGACAGAGAGAAAGGGAGTCACAGAATCGGAAGCAGGTTCCAGGCTCTGAGTTGTCAGCACGGAGCCCAACGTGGGGCTGGAACTCACGAACCGTGAGATCATGACCTGAGCTGAAGTCGGACGCTCAACCGACTGAGCCACCCAGGTGCCCCAATGGAGTGTTACTTCTATAAATATAACAGCAACAATAAAAACAGCAATGAAACTGTTAACAATTACAGTAACAACAACAGCCAACTCAAAAATATATTTATTACATGCCAGGCATTGTGCTAAACACTTATATATGCTTATCTCATTTAATCATCATTAGAATGCTTTGTGACAGAAGATTTTTATGTCCATACGACACATAAGATTTATTGAGGTCAAGTAATTTGTGCAAACAGCGAATATGTAGGGAAGTTGAAATTCAGACCCAGGCCTTTCTGACTTGGTTCCCCTGGTGAGTGGGGATATTCACATTCTGTCTACTACCCTAGAAGGCTTGTGGATGCATTGGGCATGGCCTGAGCTTTGTCTCGATGAAGGACTTGCAGTCTAGACTGGTTTACTTTACTGAGTGTTCTACAGAGCCCTGACATCCTGCTGGATGGAAAATGATAGAAACACATTAGGCAATCAAAATGTAAACGTTTTCACTTAAAGAGCAAATTGTAGAACACGTAGGGGACTCGAGACCCATCACATTGGAATTCAGCAGCAAGGGTAAAAAATCCAGGTATGGTAATAAGTTCCGACCAAGGGAATGTCTGCAGAGTGGTGATTTAATTAAAGATAGAGGGATAGGTTTCA
>NW_027530971.1:12588571-12625495 GCF_008692635.1 Crocuta crocuta | reverse complement strand
ACTGGCACAGCCAAGTGGCCAGGGCTCTGGAGGACAGGTGACAATCAGTGCCATTTGCTGGGGCTCCAAGGGAGATTTGCTGAGACTTCTTGTCTGAACTCTTTTCTGGTTAATATCTTAGAGCCCATTCATGCATTTATTATGCCATTGACACCAGGCAGGAAATGTAATGAGGGATGAGGACCAGGCATGTGAGCGCTGGGCAATAGGGCTACTTGAGACCCCGGGCTCCTCAGGAAGAGGTAATCTCTACCAAACTCTAGCCCCTGGTGGTACGTGGCTATTTTATCTTTTGAGGTGTTCTGGAAGAAACAAAAAGCCCGAAATGAAGTCATTTGCCAACCCCCCAAAACAATAGCAAACCAAGACTAAATTATGATGTGAAACCTCTCCCAGAAATGTGACCTTTCAACAGCCAATCTGAAAATTTCCAGATCAGGACTAGGGAGGTCATCTGCATGATGAAAACCTTGTCATTTCCTCCCTACCACAGAGAAAGATGTCCTGCCCAGAAATAATCACCCCCTCCCCACTTTTCATTCTTTTGCTGACAACTTCCTTGACCCACCTACCTGTCTCTGAAAACCTTCCATTTGGTTCCACTTCTCAGACCGTCCCTGCTTGCTGGAGGGGCCGCCGCCAGATTTGTGAGTTGCTTACTAAAGCCAATTAGATCTTCACATTGGCTTTGTTGAATTTTGCTCTTTTAGCAAAGGTAAGCTGGACATCAGAATGCCTATGTGAAATACGCAGACTTGTAAATCCTAGACAACATAAAGGAAAACTCCTTCTGGCCCACATCTGTCAGGCAAATAAATTCCACAGTTCTGGGTGTGAATACAAAATGTATTCAAATGTCACTTGTTCTAGGAAGGCTCAAATGTCACTAACACGTGTTAGTTTGCTAAGGCTGCGTTAACAAAGTACCACCATCTGGGGGGTTAGAAACAACAGACATTTTTTTTTTCTCTCTCATCATTTGGGAGGCTAGAATCTGAAATCAAGGTATCAGTAGGGCCCCATCTCCTCTGAAACCTGCAAAGGAAACCTTTCTCCCCTCTGCCCCCCTCTTGTGGCTTTTCTGGTTGGTGGGAAGGTTGGGGGGCGAGATTGAAAGTTCCAACCCTCAAATCACTTATTTGGTAGGCTCCAGAGCTCACCAGCCCCAGTCCTTAGGTGACTTCCAGGGGGTCACGCCATTAACATAACAAAAGACACCTTTAATGCTTTCATCCTTTAGGAAATTCCAAGGGGTTCTTTGGCTCAGACCAAATATATGTACATATATTTGTTATAAATCTCAGTATCACAAAATCCTTGGAGGAAGAGGTTCTGAAAGGCATCACAGAAGAGTTATTTATGCTGGAGGGTGTGGTCAGAAAGGATAAATAGGATTTAGTAGGTGGGAAGGGGACTTGGGAAATAGAGCACATTTCTGGGCCAAAGCAAAGCCTCCGAGAAGAGCTTTCAGGATTGCTAAGAATTGGGGAGACCTTCCAGGCAGAAGACAAGGCCCAGGTCAAGCTGCAGCAGTGTCAGAGGGCAGAGAGCTTGAGAAGCAGTAATTGGCAGTGATGGGGACATGTTGGCAGAAAGGGTGAGAAATAAGACTTGAAAATCAGGTGGGGCCATCAGTGGAAGGACCTTGATTCCCAGGGTAAGGACTTTGAATCAGGGAAGTGCCCTGGGAGGGGGAGAAGTTACACTTGTGAGACTTTCTCAGGTGGAATAAATAAAAGGCAACATTGGGTCCACTTGTGTAAGATACAGGACTTCTAAATCCTGGGGAGGCGGGGGTGCACAGGGTATAGGCATGCTGGGTGTGGACTCCATCAAGATCCATCCTCACTCCTCTTCTGGCCATGGCATGAACTTATCAGGAAGTTGCTGAATTCTTTCCATCTTCCTTATCACAGATCTCCCTACATGGACCATCTCTTCAGACAGCTCTGTGCACTCACCCAGCATGCATTGCCTTGACATTTGGGTCACACTTTGGAAGATTCTCTCTACCCTTTCTGCCCAGACCTTGGGGTCTCGTGAACTTCAGATTCCCTAGGCCTACATTGGATTCCTCTTAATTTCTCAGTCACCCTGGGGGAGACAGAGCCAAGGAGATCTCCTCACATATGTCAAAATGTCTAACATGCTTAATTTTCTTTACATTTTATCTTTCCTCTTCAATTTGAGTTATCATTCTTGATCTCAACAGTAAGGATGAAGGAGGAATTCTTTTTTATCAAATCTAACTCAGAGATTCTTAATATGTAGCCTAATAGAATTCTAAAGGTCTGTGAAGTTAGATGGGGAGGGAGGGAACGCATCTTGTTTTTACTAACTTCTGACCGAAATGTATCCTTTCCTTCCCTTATAAATATAAGCAACATATCAAATTGGTATATCTTCAGCTTTGTAAAATGCAGAAACAATGGATATTTTCATATCAACTTATAGTCATGGCAGATATCCTGAAATATTATTTATATATGTATGACTCCTTCCAAATTATAGTAGTCATTATATTATCTTATTAATTAATGTCACCAAAGAAACATATATATTACTATATCACAAAATTTTAAACTGTTTTAATGAGTGCATTAAAAAAATTGTTTTTGTTGTGTTTCTTTATTTTGAGAGAGAGAGAGACAGAGGGCAAGTGGGAGGGGGGCAGAGAGAGGGAGACACATTCTGAAGCAGGCTCCAGGCTCTGAGCTGTCAGCAACGAGCCTGACTCGGGGCTCAAACCCACAAGCCACAAGATCATAACCTGAGCTGAAGTTGGACGCTCAATCGACTGAGCCACCTAGGTGCCTCTGGGTGTATTGCTATAGAATTGGCTTCTTCTGGGTTTGTTTCTGTTTAATTTTCAGGGAAAAAATTATATTAAAAAAACTGCAACAATTCTGAAATGGTGAAAAATGAGTACTAGTCTCCTGTAGAATACAGGACAATCTCTAACGCCCTCTCTGGTTATCTGAATCTACAGTATTATTCACCTTTCCTTGCCTTTGAACTATTTTATAACTCAGAAAATTGAGCAAAACAGACTGATGGAAATAACTCTTTTTTTAATGTTTTATTTATTTCTGAGAGAGAGAGAGAGAGAGACAACGTGAGCAGGAGAGGGTCAGAGAGAGAAGGAGACACAGAATCTGAAGCAGGCTCCAGGCTCTGAGCTGTCAGCACAGAGCCCGATGCAGAGCTCAAACCCACGAACTGTGAGATCATGACCTTAGCCGATGCAGACGCTTAACCAACTGAGCCACGCAGGCGTCCCTGGAAATAACTCTTGTCCATAGTGGTGAAAGTTGTCCTGAAGAGGTACAAAAGATCCCTCCCAGACCTTTCCCAACCACCTCAGTTACAAGAAAGCTTTGCATGTGTTAACACGTTCATTTAAGCACTTCTAATTGCCTATATACGTTTCTGCTCTTTGGATTCGCACTTTGAACTGGTTTGTAACACCTTCCTGATGTTTTCATTCATTAACGAGTTAAATAAAAACTGAAAACCCATTTGTTTTATCTTGGTATCAGAGGTATGATTTTATGTTGGAAAATCACATGCAATATGGTTTATGCATGTAAAATGTTACTCTCTGGTGTCTATTGGCGTCACATGTCCCCCCAAAAGGGTAAGAAACCCAGCATGCAAGCCCCCATCCTAGGTTACCTTCTGGTCCTAGACTTTTGATACTCAAAAGCCTTTTCTGTTTTTCTGCAGCACCGTCCCCTGGTCCAAGCAACACAAGCCAGGGAGGTCTGGCTGCTGTCTGAAAGCGGGGATGGTCAGACCAGCACAAAAGAGCAGGTGGTGATGGAGGAAACCGAAGCATCTCCTAAATTTCAACATCCTCTGGAAACCAGAAATCAGGAATGATCCGTTTCATCTGACGGAAAAGGGAAGGTCTAGAATGCTGTTAAGGGCTTTGTCTAAAGTCACTCTAGAATCCCAGGCACCATTTTCCACAGACTATTTTCCATAGGGCCCTAGGGGGCCGGCGGGGTCACCGTCCACTTTGCACCAAAGGAGGGGCCCGGGAGAGGCTGCTTACAGCCGGCACATCTTTGAGCACACAGCTGTTCGGGCTGAACAGGCGTTTGGTTCTTTATTGGAGTCGTCCTTTTTCTCAGTAGGGCCGCGGCAGGGAAGTGTCAAGCTGGTTCCCATTGTACACATCAATGTAGCTGTGTTGTTGCTGGTGTTTTTTTTTTTTTTTTTTTTTATTAAGAGTCTGGGCCTTCTGGTAATAGACAAAACATGAGCCTCTGTTTGCCTGCTTTCCTTTGTGCATGTCATCAGTGTAATCAGGGAACAGGTGGGTGCAGGCGATTAATGGGGTGGGAGGGGACAGACAGAGAGGGGACCTACTCAAGGTGGGGGGGCGTTAATCTGACCCTGAAGCTCAGAGGCACTGTCTCCTCCAGCAAGGCTGCTGCTGCGGTTATCGGTGGGAACAGCCCGTCTCTAGCCTCTCGGTCTCATTTCCAGTCTGGGCATGCTTGAGAAGCCATTACCATATTTATAGAGCTACCTGGCCCCACGGCACACGCATGAGAGGGTTAGAAAGACCTATCTATTTTTCCAGCTGTGCTGCTATCCTCGGAGGCAAGGCTGGCGGGGGGGCGGGAGAAGGCAGGGAGGGCCGGGTCCCAGCATTAGAACAGAGAAGAACTACCCTGCAGAGGCTGACCAGCCTCTGGCCCCGTGCTTGCATCTTCTAACGGGCTGGGCTGAGCCAGGGTGGCTAGCGTTGGCTCTGTGAAGGCTGAGCAAAGGAACATGGCAAGCTGCAGGTTGGGGAGAGGACTGGAGGGTGGCACAAGTGTCAGTGTTTGCCTGCCTTCACCCTAGACCAGGTCCCTCATTGAAATGCAAAGCTGCCTCCTGTGGATGGTCCGGGAGGACTCTGGAAGCCGGGTCAAAAGTGGACAGAGCACGGATTTAAGAGACAAAGAGATCTTATTAGTTGTATAACCTTGGGAAGATTATCTCATTTCTCTGACTCTCATTTTAGTCATTTGCACAAAGGGGAAGATAATGAATTGTTGGGAGGATTTAATCACCGTCGTAGTGGAATGTGTCTTAATAAATGCTACTCTTCCTTGACCGGGCCAGTCTGGCTCACACGTGAGTCTTGGCTCCCATCACTGCATACGACGCTTTGCGGTCAGAAGTGCCTGTGTAAACTTGTCCACCCCTCACCACCCCAGTCCCCAGCACATGTGTGCTCTTGCGCTCTCTATCTCTGTCTGTCACACACACACACACACACACACACACACACACACACATTTTTATTCTGATTTTCAGCAGGGCACATCTATGTATTCTCTATACAAGTTAGTGGACCTTGCAACCAAGGAAGTGGCTCTGAATCTCGGGATTGTAGCCCCAAATAAGGATACTGTGACATTTCTGATTGTCTGTGTCTCCCGGCACTCCATGTTCCCATGACCATCTGGTTATAACGTCGAGGTTGCAGTCAGAACAATTGACAGCACGCCTTACCCCCTACTCAGTCCAGCTAAAAGCCACCTCTATTGGTTGCCATTGGAGAATCGATGTCATTGTATGTTCCGACTGGCTAGTGAGGAAGAGACAGCAAGCATCCTGAAGCAAACCCTTAGTTCTGCAAGAACTCCAGCGCTGAGCCATGAAAGAAACCGTGGCCTTGCCACGTTGGGACCATCTGTGAGTGCTATTCACCACTTCCTTTTGTTCTTTTTCTTTTATCAAGAGTCCTGATACCAGAGAAGAGCCTTTAGTTTGCTGATTAGAGATGTTAGTTGGGGTAGAGAAGGGGAGAAAACAGACTGGGAGGCGTTAAATGTGTCCCCAAATGCAAAGGAATGGTAACACCTGGAGAGAACGGTGCAAGGGAGGGTGGGGAGGAGGCAGTCAGAAAGGGTGCTGGAGAGGGGCTAGGTGGGACCCTGGTGGTACCATAGGACCACCTGTGCCAGGGAGGGAGGTGGTGAAAGAGACCAGGTAAGAGGTTCTGCTGTGTGGTGTGCGGTGCACCCGCCCCATCTCTGTCTCCCCAAAGCCAGTAATCTGTATTTCTCATCAGTCCTTCAGGAGCTGGGAGTGCAGTGAGTAGAAGTGCAAGTGTATGTGAACCACAGAGACTTGACCTGTAGAGGTTGGGGTTGAACTTGGGTTATAGGGATGCATTATGAGATCAGTAGAGCCCTAACCTTTGGCAGCTCACCAGGATGGACTCTAGATGTGTCCTGTCGTGTCCAACATCCACGAGCAAAGGAGCTAAAGAAATATCCATTCCAAGGGCAGTGGAGACTCTTCTGCCTACAGCTCACAAAAACTGTGTCTCTGCTGCATTATAATTTTTTTTCTAAATATATATATTTTTAATGTTTTTTATTTATTTCTAGGAGACAGAGAGAGAGACAGCGTGAGCAGGGGAGGGTCAGAGAGAGAGGGAGTCACAGACTGAAACAGGCTCCAGGCTCTGAGCTGGCAGTCAGCACAGAGCCCGACACGGGGCTCGAACCCACGAACTGTGAGATCATGACCTAAGCGAACAGAGCCCGACGTGGGCTCGAACCCACGAACTGAGATCATGACCTAAGCGAAAGTCGGACGCTTAACCAACTAAGCCACCCAGGCGCCCCTATAATTTTTTTTCTAAATGTTTACCTAGTTTTGAGAGAGAAACGTATAGGAGAAAGGTGGACAGTGGATCCAAAGTGGGCTCCATGTGACAGCAGAAAGCCCGATGGAAGGACTTGAACTCACAAACCGTGAGACCAGGACCTGAGCCGAAGTCAGAACCTAACAGACTGAGCCACCCAGGCACCCCTATAATATTTTTTTTAACAGAATATATTTCAGGTGGTAAACCGAGAAGGTCGGAAATGCTACTTTTGCTTCAGGAGCTCCAAATCAGACATAACTCCATCTCTTGGCAGGAGGTAATGTGGGAGACTTGGGCTTGGAGGATCCCTCTAATTGCCATGAACCCACTTCCATCCACCTTCATAATATGCATATGCAGTTGTGATGTCTTGCTTATGCAAATATATTTGTTTTTCGGACTCTATCCAAATTCTCCCTCCCCCGTGAAGGATGTCAAGCCCTGACCGAGCTTTGCTTCTCTGAGCAGCAACAGAACTGACAGCTGTTGGTACAACTCACTTGATTCCCTTGGGGTCTGTCACTCTTGTGTCCCTCCTGGCCCTGGCTTCAGTTTGACTTCCCAGCCTCATGCCCAAGGATTACGCTGTGCACAGGTGAGAATTTTCCCTCCAGTTAACACTTCCCTAAAGAGGAAGTCTTCTTACATCTTTGTCTTTACACAGATCCTCTTCCTAATTTATTGGGTTAATGAATTGGTGTTTGAGTAAGACAACATTTGTGTAAAATGACCTCAAATAGCGGCACCTGGGTGGCTCAGTTGGTTAAACCTCCGACTCTTGATTTTGGCTCAGGTCGTGATCTCATGGTTCATGAAGTCAAGCCCCACATCGAGGCTCTGCGCTGACAGCTCGGAGCCTGCTTGAGATTCTGTCTCCCTTTCTCTCTCTCTGTCCCCTCTGCCACTCTCTCTCTCTCAGAATAAATAAAAATAAACTTAAAAAGGGGCGCCTGGGTGGCTCAGTCGGTTAAGCGCCTGACTTCGGCTCAGGTCATGATCTCACGGTTCGTGGGTTCGAGCTCTGCGTCAGGCTCTGTGCTGACAGCTCAGAGCCTGGAGCCTGTTTCAGATTCTGTGTCTCCCTCTCTCTTTGCCCCTCCCCTGCTCACGCTGTCTTTCTCTCTCTCTCAGAAATAAATTTAAAAAAACATTTAAATTAAAAAAAAACTTAAAAAATAAAAATAAAATATTCTTAAATGACATTATAACTGAGCATGTTGATAGAAGTTTATAGAGGTCATTTGACAGAATCTGTAACAAATGAGGAAAGACCTTCCACATAGTTTGGTGATTATTCATGGGGATGTAACAATTGCACACACGGGATGTCCCGGGAGGCAGCTTATTTTTAGGATCACTCCAACAGGCAATATGGCAAGTTCTGGGAAGATGACATTGGATGATATGGTTTTTGCATCTCCCTAAACCCTCCATTGAAAACAGTGCTAGGATATCAAAACCAAACCCACAGACATCTCTTTCTTTTAATGAGTTATCAAGGTAGCCTCCAAGCCTCAAATTATGAGCAGATGTGGACGCCACATCATCGCTTTGAGATCTGCATGATATCAGAACCTGCAAAGGAAGAGACAAAGGGATGCAACAGGTTCTCTGCTGGTCCTACAAACAGGAAAGGGGCCCCATCTCCACCGGGTGGTCAGTAGAACGCAGGCAGAAGGACTTTAACTGCTGGTCATGTGTGCACTCCCGTGTGCTACACACTGCGGAAATCCCCTGGATGGTCTGAAAGGACTGGAATAGTCTGAGCTACACCAACCCTGAAAAGGACCCAGTTAAGCTCCACTGGAAACAGGATCCAAACTAAGCTGGATAGAGATGCCAGGGCAAAAGCCACAGAAGACCAGATAGAAGTGGCGGAGATGTGAGGAGCTCTCAGAAAGTACAGGTCATATTGTAACACACACACACACACACACACACAAGTGTGCTAGGGGCACATGGGTGGCTCAGTTGGTTAAGTATCCAACTCTTGGTTTTGGCTCAGGTCATGATCTCAGTTCGTGAGTTCAAGCTCCCTGTTGGGTTCTGTGCTGACAGTGCAGAGCCTGCTTGGGATTCTCTCCCTTTCTCTCTCTCTCTCTGCCCCTAATGCACTCACACTCTCTTGTGATAAATAAATAAATAGGGGCACCTGGGTAGCTCCATTGGTCGAGCATCTGACTCTAGCTCAAGTCATGATCTCGCAGTTCATGGGTTCAAGCCCCACATTGGGCTCTGTGCTGACAGCTTGGAGCCTGGAGCCTGCTTCGGATTCTGTGTCTACCTCTCTCTCTGCTCCTCCCCCACTCATGCTATCCCTCACTCTCACTCTCAAAAATAAATAAACATTAAGAAAAAACAAAATAAATAAATAAACTTTAAAAAAAGAGTGCTATAGAACCACAAAGCTAGAAAATCTGTCCTGACCCACTTACTCCTCTGAAAAGTTAAGGACAACTAATTTCACATAAGAATAGGCAACAGAAAAGGATCAAATTTGAGTCCCATAAAAATTTATCAGTGAAGAAAAAGGAGATTTGAGACAACAATTATATCTCTATTGGCAGTGAAAGTGCACCATAGAAACACTCCAGACAGATGAAAACAGTGGGCTACAATTTCAAAATGTACTAAAAGAAATTAAGGTAATAATAGGGAAATGAAAGAAAACATAAATTTGTAACAGAAACACATAGTAATAACGTTATAGGACTCCAGAAGAATCAGAAAGAAAACAAAAAAACCCCCTCATTTCAGAAACCAATATTAAACTGGAAAGAGCACAGGAGTGAATGAATACAACAGGAAACATCCTAAAACATAAAGGTTAAAAGGAGTAAAATTTTAAACATCAAAACAAATGAGGGAAGGGACTTAAAAAAAAGATTTGAGGAAAAAGTGACAGAAGTTGAAAATGGGTAAAGAGCAACAAACATGTATATAATACATAAGGGTTCACAAAAGAAGAAAACAAAGCCATGGGACAGAAATCATTAAACAAACAAACAAACATAAAAACAAAACACAGATCTTTTCCAGCTAGAACCTCAGAGGACGCAGAAGACACAAAAAAGAAGGTTGCTTCTGTGCTGGGAAACCCTTAAGAAAGAGCAAAGGACGAGTGCCTGGGTGCCTCAGTCAGTTAAGCATCTGACTTCAGCTAAGGTCATGATCTCAGAGTTCGTGGGTTCGAGCCCCTCATCGGGCTCTGTACTGATGGCTCAGAGCCTGGAGCCTGTTTTGGATTCTGTGTCTCCCCCTCTTTCTGCCCCTCCCCCACTCGTGCTCTCTCTCTCTCAGAAATGAATAAACATTAAAAAAAATTTTTTTTAAGAAAAAGCAAAGGAATTTTGCAGAGTTGAAGATGAAGCATCTGAGAAAGAAGTTTGCTTAAAAGATGTCTCAAAAGGCAAGGAGGAAGCTTATCTNCGAGGCAAACAACTTCTTATGGCCCCTCAGCTTATCTTCTCCATGAGGGGGAAGGAAGAGAAAGACCACACTCATTTTGTAGAATGTGGAGATGTTGGCAACAAAGAAGACCAGATCAATAGGCTTATTAGAAGGATGAACTATGATATGTGCCATGATTATTTTTGTAATCTGGTCCACTAATAAACAAATACTTTCAAGCTGGGAAAAAAAAAACAGTTTAAAACAAATTCCCTTAAACAAGGATCTGAAAGCACATCGTAGAAAAGAACACCATAGACTCCTGAAAAATTAGCCAGGATGACCACTGCCAAAACATCCTGAAAAGTACTTTGAGCTCCCAGGCAAAAGGACTAAGTCACTTAAAAAGGAAAGAAAATTGGATAGCTATCTGCTTTCTTGACAGCAACATCTTATATCAGGAGACAATGGAATGACATATTTAAGATACTCAAGGAAAGAAAATATGAGCCATATATTATTAATCCAGCTGAACTTACTTTCAGGTATCAAGACTGCAGACAAACTGCCATCAATAAGCAAGAACTCAGGAAATATTGTTCCCAGGAGCCCTTCCTGACTAAACTACCAAAGAGTGAAATTAACTGGAGAGGAATTGACAGAAGGCCTGGCCGTGAGCGTTATATACATAGCTACCTGTAGAACAAAGTATAAATGATGCTTATAAGGGAGAAGGTATAAGCCATGACAACCATATGCTTGAAATCGTAGGAGCCCGGCATCGACTTTTAAAAAGGGGGAAAGCATGTAAAAAGTAGATTAAGCTTATGATTGCTTTATCGTTATTACCTAGGAATAAAAGGATATTGTTTCAAATCAATTCCTGGGATAGAAGGTGGTGAAGAAGGGATTACTAGCAAATTTCAATATTATTCATAGTAGCAAACCAGTTGTCAATTGCCATAGATATAAAAGTATTGACATAAAGGAGGCGATTTGAACAGACTTACAAACTTTCTTAAGTACTCCATCTTCCCTTTAAAAAATTTAAAGATGTAGAAATAAAGAGCATAGACCAAATTATGAAAGACTATTTGAAATAAAAGATAGTACACTTATAAATACAACATAAAACATGACAGAGTAGTGGGAAAATATAACAATTGTATCTAGGAGTATCATGGGATGGGGGCACCTGGGTGGCTCAGTTGGTTGAGCGTCGGACTTCGGCTCAGGTCATGATCTTGTGGTTTCAGAGTTCAAGCCCCACATCAGGCTCATTGTTGTCAGTGCAGAACCCGCTTCAGACCCTCTCTCTCTCTCTCTCTCTCTATATATATATATATATATATCTTTCTGCCCATCTCCTTGCACTCTCTCAAAAATAAATTTAAAAAAAAACATTAAAAAAAGATATGAGAGTAGGGGAATAATGAAATGGAAAACTTAACCAATAAGTAAATCCAAATGTTGGTACTTAAAATAAATATCAGTAAAGTAAGCTATTTGCATATCTAACCAAGAAATTGGTGGAAGAAAACATATACATGTAAAATTAGAAAAAAATAAGAAATAACAAAATCACTAATATGGGTACTTTCATATTTAAATTCTGCCAATCCGGAAAATGAGATTATGTCAAGGCTCCTTAAATTATTGCAAAGTATGGAAGCATAAGGTACTCTTCCAAATTCATTTTATAAGATGAGCATAATGTTTGTTCCAGAATCTAGCAAAGTTTGCCCCCCTAAAAAAAGTGCAAATCAATGTCACTTGTGAATATCAATGTAAAAAATTAACACGAGCATATTAAAAAGACATATATTACCACCAAGTGGGTCTTATTCCAAGAACACAAATGTGGTTCAATATTAAGAAATCTATTAGTATTATCCATCATATTAATAGAACTAAAGAGAAAAATCATGTGACATGTTTATAGATGAATGACCCATTTAACAAAATCCAACACGTTACATATGTTGAATACACTTAGTGAAATAGGAGATATCAGAGGATATTTTCTTAGTCTGTGCCAACATTTGCATTCATTATCCAAATTAATCCTAATGACAATCTTACAAGGTAGGTAATATTCCCATTTGCTTACAAGAAAACTGCTGCTTTGAGAGAGAAAATAAATTATCTAAGGACAGATGTCATTAATATGTGGAAAAGCTGGTATTTGAATTTATGATCACCTGACTCCAAATCTTATTAGCATCTATACCTACATTATTCTTCCTTTTACAGGCCCTTGAGAGTTGTCCTTGATCACCATAGATCTCGGATTCTACTTCTTGCTCCCCCCACCCCCTCCCTCCCTTNAACGCTTAACCGACTGAGCCACCCAGGTGCCCCACCTGCAGAATATCTTGACTAAAATCAACTGCATATGAATATCTAAGTATAGTCTCTTTAGAGGGTCCTTCACTTTTAAAATCAGAGGGACCCCTAAATGCCACCATTGAGATCTCTGGTTTTAATAAAGCAACTTGACTTGAAAGTTAGATGGAGGTTTTCTATTATTATTATTATTATTATTATTATTATTAATTTATGTATTTATTTTGAGAGAGAGGTGAAAGGGAGAGAGATAACCTCAAGCAAATGTAGGGCTCTATCCAGTGAACTGTGAGATCATGACCTGAGCCAAAATCAAGAGTCGGACACTCAACCCACTGAAACACCCAGACACTTCTATTATTATTATTTTGGTCAAGATTCAGAGATAATCTTTCTTACCATAAAAACTTCACTGAAAACATTCATTACATTTAAATGTGTGTTTACAGATGAATATCAAGGTCCTCTATATTTGTATTTTTGTACTTTTATCAGTGTTAAAGCTTACTCCCTTTTATCAGTTTTTTCTAAATTTATTTTGATAGAGACTTTGTGCAAGTAGGTGAGAGAGACAGAGAGAGAGAATTCCAGCAGGCAGGCTCTACACTGTCAACACAGAGCCCAACACAGAGCTCAAACACACAACCCATGAGATCATGACCTGAGCTGAAATCAAGAAACAGATGCTCAACCAGCTGAACCTCCCAGAGGCCCCCCTTTTATCAGTTTTCAAAGCATATTCATGTCACTTGCCGGGTACCAGACACCAAGAAAAGCACTGGCCAAGGCAAGAGACAAGATGGATGTGGCTCTTCCTTTCACAGCCATTACAGTCCTGAAGGGAATTTAGAATTATGCACATGGGTCTAGGCACTAGGAATTCTATGAGAAAGTAAACCCAACAAGCCATGGGGGCACCTCAGTGGGAGCCTACTCTAGCTTGGGGGATCAGGAAATCTGGGGGGACTCTTCCAAGGAGGTGATGTCTTAGATAACACTATGCAGGGTCAAGTAGAGGTTGATCAGATGAAGAAAAGCTGGAAGAATGTCCAGGAAGCAGGGATACCAGTATGCAGGACAGACGTGATCATTGCCACTGAGGAAACTGAGGCTCAGAGAGGTGATGATCTACTCGTGATCACATTGGTAAAGTGACACACTTCAACAGAAACTTCAGAAAGCTTTATGAGATCCTTCCAAGCAAACAACTGATGAAATAGGATTTGATTCCACTTGCATTAGATTCAGAAACATGTCCCGGCTGACTCAGCTCTTATGGTTATAGTATCAACAGTAGGATGCCTGGGTGCAGCACACCATTGGGGGCTAAATCCAGTAGATGAATCTACCAACATGTTGATCAAAATCCCTCTTGCTTTCATTAGTTTCTGCTCTATCCATCGGTCATTCAATCCATTAGTAAGACCCAATTTAATCCTCAAAAAATGAAATATTTCCACAATGACCTCTAGGAGGCCATAGATTCCCAGGAAATATTTTGCCCATGATCTTATAGATCAGCACGTTTAGTTCCTTTTAATGGTCATCAATCCAAGAAGGGCCTCCCCATTGGAAAGTTAGTTTTTGGGGAAGAGAAACTGAGGGTGCGGGTGCCCACAAAGAAGGAGAAAGGCCCATGGTTCCAATGTCATTGTCCAGAGGCCATGTTCAGATGTCTTAAAAAAAAATACAGCAACATGGAAGAAAGGGTGGACACATTCAGGGGGTCATAGAGACAGAAGGAGATGGAAGGTCTGAGCCTCCCGGGAAGTGGATTTTGGCTCAGTGCTATGCCCCTTGCTGCTGCAGTGTGAGATGTGCACACAGTGAGTTCTCCATCCTGGAGAACTTGCAGACAATGGGTTATCAGCTTTCAAATAAATACCAAGGGAAGTTTCGTACTGATAGAAAGTACAACTGGAGAGAACATTTGAACCCGGTTATTATCTTCTCCGTGGAGCAAGTGGCCAAAAGACAAAGATGCCAAGATGCCCTCCATCCATTGCTTTTCTCCCTCCAAATAAGCTCATTGTAACTTTCACACAGAGTCCCTGGGCCCTTCCTTGCACATTTCCTAAATGGCTGTATTTCTAGAAATTGCTGCTGACTCTAGGCATTCCTCCTCTATGTGTTAAAATAGGTGTATCATCTTAAAATCTTTAAAAGTACTAATATATGATGAAGAATTACCTCACGGGTTAAATGACAAACAATAACATTTGTCCTCCAAGGTTCTGTGTGTGAACAAGGATCTTCGATGTCTTCTTCCCCAAGGAGAGAAGCACAGAGCTGTAGAAATCAAACAGCTCAAAGTTTCAGTGGCTATTTGGGGGGAAAATACTAAGTGAATAATCACAGGGAGTAGATGTTAGAAATAGGGACACCTGGATTTCAACTCCAGATCTGCCCCTCAGAAGCTGTGTGCTCCTGTGGAAAGCTCAACTCTGCCAGAGAAAGAGAACGGGAAGATTGGCAAGAAAGCTGCATGTCGGGAATTAGAACTTCTTTTAGGGTAGACGGAGATACAGGTGTAACATGGAGACTGGCCAGGAATTAGTCTTGAGAGGTAGGTTGGGGTCAGACTGAAAAACATTGAATGACTTAGGAAGGAATTTGCCCTTGGTCTGGTATAAAATGTGTTTTCATTTAAGATTTTCTAGGGAAGGAGTAGCATGGTCAAAGCAGCATTTGACAAAAGGAACAGAAGATGACACTTACAAAGTGAAGGATAGAATTTTTCGACAAAGGCTGGGACCTGAGAGATCATTTAGAGGCTCCAGCTCAGGGCTCAACGAAGATGGACAGTATAAGAGGCAGTGTCCGTATATCTGGGAGTGGGTGTCCATGGAATGTGGAGTGATTGCCTGGAGGAGGCGAGTGCCAGATGCTAGTTAGATGCCACTCCGAATGGGACAGTCTAGATTTTCAGGAGTTTTTTTTTTAGGGAGGAAGTAAAGTCTTAAGACCAACAGTCTTGGCATCAGACCCACCCTTCTTGGAGTCCTGGATCTGCCATTTAATAAATCTGTGAAATTAGCTGTATCTCCACCGAGTCTCAGTTTCTTCATCTGTAAAATGGAAATGACAATACTAGTAACTGCATAGGATTACAGTCAGGATTCCATGAGAAAACTAATAAAGTAACATATGGAAGTCATCGACATGTAGGAAAATGACCAATAAACATTATGTATAATTATTAATCACATATTTTGGAATACATGAAGGATAGAAAGTAAATGTTGAAGGCAACATTTTCCAGAAGTCAAATTGTTTAGGTAAAATCAAGATTTTATTTATTTATTTATTTATTTGCAACTAAAGTAGTATTTCAGTTACTCCTGTGGGATGAAGAAACCAAGGGTCTGAATGCCACAAAGGTGTTTCCATCTTTGTTTCTGCTTTCTCTTTGTATAGGTCTTGTCCTCTTGAAAGGCTTTGTCTTCATCATGAGAAGCAGAATCGGAAGGGCTCATAACCAGGCATCTCCACTTTGTCAATAGAGATGGGCTGACTCCCCGAAGCACCATTTAAGATTTTCCAGGAAAAAAAGAAATTCTGATTGACCTCATTTGGCCGTCTCACTCCTGAGACAATCAGCTATAGCCAGGGTGGGGAAAAGGTGGTCATTCTCATGGGAGTCAAACCCTCATTCTTACTACATGGTTGGAGTGGGCAAGGAGCATTACAAAAAATAGTCTAGTTGGAGATGTATTGATTTTGCCGAGCTGGCTTTATAAATTTGTATGAGGTCTTTTGTACCATGCTGGGCACACTTTCTTTGTCCATGCTTTCTCTGCTGGAGATAGGGACTGGGAAAGGTGAGTACACTTCCCCCACCTCTCTCCCTTCCCTTCTCTGCATGCTCCCATGACGGACTCTGTTGACCAGATACCATCCCTGACACTTGGGCATCGAGGAGCTATGTGGTTGGGTCATCCTGTCTTTGCCTGGGCCAGTCACCCTTCTACCACTTGAGATTCCGGGCAGAGCTGTGAATGAACACATTTCAAATGCTATCAATATTTTATGAATTTCCATCCACTTACTTTAATGGGGAACTGTAAAAGCATTTAACCATATTACACCCCATCTCTCAGGCACTGCATTATTCCAACAGAGCTGTTTTATTAGAGTCCACCACCAGGGCAGTTGGGATGGCTTTATCCACTTCCCCCTCCCCCACCATCGGCACGTGTATACGTCTGTCTGTCTGTCTACCAACTTATCCCCAGTCTATGTATATTTATCAAATAAAATCAACCCTTACTAAAGGGAATATCACCTCGGTAATAATGGATGTGCACATATACACACGTGTGTGGACACATTTATATGCACACAATCCAGTGTGCTAACAAAGGTTTCATCTTCTGGCCCTGCTTGACTGGACTTGGGCTTTCAAAGGACATTTGGTTTTATGGACTCCCCTGGGTTCTTTCCTGGAGCATTTACACCTTTGTCTTTTGGAAAAAAAAAATCCCAGGGAGGCATCTTAACTGAAGTATAAATATCTGAAATTAATGGTTAAGCATCCAGGCATCAGAGTCAGGTGGATATTGGTTCACAGCTCAATCCCACCACTTGCCTTTATGATCTTGGGCAACCAACTTGACCTCACAGAGCCCTCTCTGTAAAAGGGGGATTTCAGCAGCTTCCTTTCAAGGTGCTGAGGACCAGGTGAGGAAGCGCGTGCAATCGCTCAGTGCAGCGGCTGCATGGTAAGAAGATTTAGAACTTCTAGGCTACATCATGCATTTGTTTCTTGAGATAGCTTCTGTCTGCACCATCTGCCTGAGCCCTGCTTCCCTCCCATCACTGCTTATCTACCTTCCCTCCCCGGCCCTCTCAAAACCCCACTTCATACCCCAACTGGGTCAGGACTTCACCCGATTTCATCTGTTGTGAGAAGACTTCCTCAGTCCTCCTAGACTGGGTTAAGAACATTTCTATGAGCACCCCATCACCACTTGCTCTCTTTCCATAATGCAGTACTTAGCTCACTCTGTTATAATTGTTTGCTCCCTCTGGACAACAAGCTCTTTGTGGTCAGAGTTCAAGCATTATTTCTTAGCACAACTAATGAAGCCCTTGGGATCTGAGCTCTGCCAACCTCATCTCTTGCAAAGCTTCTAACTGACCCCTCTTCTCTGTCTGTTGAGTCCAGCCACCATTTTGTTCAGCACTCACTCTGTACTAGTCAGGGTTTTAACCACGGTATGTGCAATCACTAATTTAATCCTATGGTAGCCTTCTGAGATAAAAGTTATTGTGATCCTTATTGTACAAATGAGAACACTGAGGCTAGAATATGGTAGAAAACCATACAAAGTCCCAAGCTAGTAAGGAAGAGAGCCACGCTTTGAGCTCTGGTGGTCTCATTCCAGAAACTGCACCCACCACTATGCTTATTTATACCCTGTACTCATTTATTTATACTCTGTTCTAGCCACCATTCCAACAAAGCTGACCTCCACACAGTTCTTCTCACCCATGCCATGTTTAATCTCAACTCATTGCCTTTGCACATGTTACCCCTTCTCCCTGAGATGCCTGCCTGCCTCCCAGATTATCTTCCATTTGTCCCTCAGGAGCCAGAACACCTTCCTCAATGCCCTGTCTCTGTTTGCACCCGATATGATACTTAGAGTGTGTCATTCTGTTTACTTTCCTTTTTGCCCATTGAGCATAGGCTTCCTGGGGTAGGGGCTGTGACTTTTTCACGTTCCTGGTACCTAATGCAATTTCTAGCCCCCAGTGGAAAATTAGTATCTACTTGTTGAAGGAATTCTTTAGACATTCTTGGAAAGACTTTCTCAGTATTGTCATCTTTTTTTAATCCTGGCCACCACGTACATTTTATATGTAAATCTCTATCTTTGATAACAAGGTTATCTCAGTGCATGGTTAGCTAAGAGTCCAGGTCAAGTGAAATAACTGCTAGATAAAAGTACAAGTAATGTGTGTCTGTCTGAATTGCTTCGGGGCCAGCCAGCTGAGTCCTAGGGCTCTGAAGCTAGCTGGCATCTATGGAGTGTTTGAGGGTAAGGGTGTGAGGTCTCACCACTAGTTTCTCTGTTACTCTTTGAGGAGAAGATTGTGTTCATAAGGAAAATGGAGAAATGGGAAGCAAAGTACAGTGTTTATGCCTAAACATCTGGACCCATGTATCTCTATCCAAATACTGAGCGTCTTTGAGAAGAGGGGCTCGTACACAAGGTTTATGGCAAGAAGCTTAAGTATCTCCTACACCATCAGTAGGGGCTGCAGAACAGAATCTGAGTCCACTTACTCAAAAAGGCTCTTGGAAAAGGAGGGATGCTTGCTAATTCAGTCAGAAGAATGGGAATCCATGGTGAAGAGTGGACATGAACTCAAACTTACTCCATATTTTCTTTTGCTGAAGGATCTGGTGTATCCCTTCTGGCTAAAGTGCTGGACACTCTTACTTCAAACATCTGACTCTTACTTCAAACATCTGGAGAGTGTTGGAAAAATGGGTGTGACATAAAGTTCACACAAAGGTGGACAATGTCAAGGTTCAAGTGTCACTGTTAGAAAAACCAAACTAAGACTTTAAGTAACAGGTCAGAAGACACGTGGACTTGGAATAACATGGTAGCAGATGAGTAATGAAAAGAGGAAGATTGTAGATGTCTGTTACAATCAGAGGTAGAATTTGCCTTGTGAACTTTCTGGCCAATATGTTGGGGTCACTGGTAAGTATAGAGCTCACAAGGGTATGTCAGGAGAGACAGGATATTCTGAGTTAAGGGTCAAGGAGGACCTTGGCTGGAGCTAATCTGCCTCTCATTGGCTCCTGTTCTCTTCTATCTCAGTGAGTCTTGAGGTAGTGACTGGGTGGGATCGCCTTGTTTCCTTCCCTTCCGGCTCCCTGAGCTCCTCCCTCCTTAGTACAAGAGTGAGGATCATTTCTGACAAAGAAATGGAATCAGCTGCCAAGCCCCTTCAGGTGCCTGTGCTCCTTTCCTCCCCACTTTCAGCAAAACCTTCCTCCTGAGCAGACAGAAAACATTTCAGCCTCGTGACAGCCCCCTGTCACTCTGATGCCGCGTGTCTCGCTTCTGACATGGTAACTGAGTGCATGAGACAGACAGTGTTTGTGTGATGTTGGCGGCTTTGTAGTGGAATCACAAGGCTGGGATGAGGGAGGCAGGTCAGGGCTCGGGCATTTGTGAAGCTGGGTCTTTGCCTTTTCTGTACATTTCCTGCCCAACAGGCTGATGCAGCAGCAAGCCTTTTAGGTCATGCAGAATCCCAGTCCATGGTTCAAGGAACCTCAAGCTACAAAACTCTACCTCGATCTGATGGTTTCAGTAAAAAACTAGCTCAACACAATTAAACATGCATTTACTGAGATCCTGCTTTGTGCCGCACAACTATGATAGATGCCAAGGACCACAACAATTAGGAAGGAGAATGGGGAAGAGGAGAAGGAGAAGTAAGAGGAGAATAAGGAGAAGATGGAGAAGGAGAAAGAGAGAGAGAGGGAGAGAGAGAAGAGGCGGAGGTGGAGGGGGGAGGAGAAGGAAAAGGAGAAGAAGAAAGGGAGAGAGAAGGAGAGGAGGAGGAGGAGAGAAGAGGAAGAAGAAAATTATAACGGTGGCTCCTATTGAGGACATGCTATGTGCCACATTCTCTGGTTATTGTTATAGATGAATTTATATTTAATCAACTCAATAACACTATGAGTAAGGTATTAATATCCCTGTATTGCAGATGAAGAAAATCAAGTTCAGAAAGGGGAAGTAACTTGCTAAGCTCACACCAGCAATGAGTAATGGATCTAGAACTCCGTTTTAGGTGCCTTTGGTTCCAAAGCTTCTAATGTTCACCTTTATGTTCTATTTTCACCAACGAGTCCTATGTAGTAAGCTGCAAAGTATATATAGGCAAAGTCTTACTGTAACCAAAAGGAAGAAACATGCCATATGGCATTCATAGGTTTTAGAGTAAGACAGACCTGCATTTGAACTCTTTCTTCATTTCCTAATAGCTGCGTGACACTATTAACCTCTCTGGACTTCAGTGTCCTCATCTCTAACATGCAGTAATAGCATCTATGTTGCAGAATTATGGTGAGGGTTGAATAAGAGAATGTATGTAAAGTCTACATAGTTAACAAGTATTCAATCTTATTTTGGATAAAGTCTTTGGATGTAATCCCACTTGATCCAACCCCCCCCCCCAAAAAAAAAACACACACAAAAAACAACCTTGGGCAAGATACTACTAATGTTACTATTATTATTCTGTTTTTACAAGTGTTAGAAATGACACTTAAAGGGGCGCCTGGGTGGCTTAGNATTAAAAAAAAAGAAATGACACTTAAGTGATTTATCTAATCAACAAATAATGATGTGAGGCTGGAATTCAGTAAGTCTGACTTCAAAACCTACATGTAGGTGGACAAGTGAGTTCCATTGGCAGACAAAGTGGCTTAAGATCCACTTGACCATTCTAAAGAACTGTGGGGTATATGCTTTCACGACACAAGGATGCCTTCTTTGGCAGGAGGGTCTATTAGGGGATCTATTTCATCCTGTTGATCCTGCAAGAACATTTTGTTACACATAGGCCCAGCCTTGGAAATTGCCCAATATTCTCTTTTGGATGATTTGTGCACATCAATTGCATATACTGTATGTTGAAAGAAAACAGAGGTTTTTTTGTTTTTTTGTTTTTTGTTTTTTGTGTTTTGGTATCCATGGATCTTTCCATAGCTCATGCCTTAGAATAGAGCAGGTTCAATTACCAAAGATGTTTTTCTTAAAGAGGTAGATTAATACCAATTAACAGGTCGAGATAGGAGTTGGGACCTTAGCCCGTTCACAGAATGAGTTGTGATTTCATGTCATCTGACGCGTGCATAATTACACACACCAGGAAGCATCCACCAATACGTGCATCACAATAAATGTGTGCTTAATTACAAGTCACCCTGCATATATGCTTAATTACACATTCTGCTACCTGCAGGATTAATTACATGTCATGTTACATGCACACAATCAGAAGAGGTGACATTTGATGACATTAAAAGAGCTGGGAGAACATAAAGGAACAATTTTTAAACAGTTGCATAATGTGTGCGCTTTTTCCTCTCCATAGAAGGCATCAGACGTTAATTTCTACTCAATCAATCAAGAAGCACTTATTGAACAAGATCTGTCAATTTTACTTTTATAGTGTCTCCTGCATGTACACTTCCCTTTTCCATTTTCATGATCCTTACTGCCATCATCTCTCACCTGACAGTCCAAGGTGACAGGAAGGATACTGCACCAAGTCTTCTCTCCCTAACCCTCAGCCAACTCCTGGCCCCTGGTTCAGGTCAAGAGATGCAGTATTTCTTACCTGCATTGCTGCAGAGATCTCTGATGGGTCCCCTGCTTTCTCCTGAGTCTTAAACTCTCCATCATCAGCTAGAAACTCAAAATTCCATTCTGGTCATCTAGGGCCCTACCTTAAAACCCCTCAGTGACTTTGCATTTACCTAGAACAAAGCTGGACATTCGGAGCTGGAACCGCAAAGTCCTGTTTGTCTCTGCTCTTGCCCACTCCTGCAACCTCGTGTTACCTTGACCTCTCTCCCTAACACACAGCCACCCTGCTTTCTCTCCTTCCTCCCAGCCGAATGCCATTCCACCTACCTCAGCATCATTCATAAGTGAGTGACTCTTGATTTCAGCTCAGGTCATGATCTCATGGTCCGTGAGATCGAGCCCTGCATCAGGCTCTGCTCTGACAGCACAAAGCCTGGTTGGGATTTTCTCTCTTCCTCTCTCTCTGCCCTTCCCATGTTCTCTCTCTCTGTCTCTCTCACACTAAATAAATAAATGAAATAAAAAGATATCATTCACACACATGGACTCTTCTCCNAAGTCTTCTCTCCCTAACCCTCAGCCAACTCCTGGCCCCTGGTTCAGGTCAAGAGATGCAGTATCTCTTACCTGCATTGCTGCAGAGATCTCTGATGGGCCCCCTGCTTTCTCCTGAGTCTTAAACTCTCCATCATCAGCTAGAAACTCAAAATTCCATTCTGGTCATCTAGGGCCCTACCTTAAAACCCCTCAGTGACTTTGCATTTACCTAGAACAAAGCTGGACATTCGGAGCTGGAACCGCAAAGTCCTGTTTGTCTCTGCTCTTGCCCACTCCTGCAACCTCGTGTTACCTTGACCTCTCTCCCTAACACACAGCCACCCTGCTTTCTCTCCTTCCTCCCAGCCGAATGCCATTCCACCTACCTCAGCATCATTCATAAGTGAGTGACTCTTGATTTCAGCTCAGGTCATGATCTCATGGTCCGTGAGATCGAGCCCTGCATCAGGCTCTGCTCTGACAGCACAAAGCCTGGTTGGGATTTTCTCTCTTCCTCTCTCTCTGCCCTTCCCATGTTCTCTCTCTCTGTCTCTCTCACACTAAATAAATAAATGAAATAAAAAGATATCATTCACACATATGGACTCTTCTCCCCCCAAATTCTCCTTCCTTTCCATGTATCTAATTAAATCCTACATAACCCTCAGATCCCATGTCGAGTGTACCTTTCTCAGAATGCTTTCATGAGTGCCCAGACCAGGTTAGTTCCCACATTTCCTTCATAAGAAATGACTATGGGCCCCTGGGTGACCCAGTTGGTTGAGTGTCTAACTCTTGGTTTTGGTTCAGGTCATGATCTTGCAGTTTGTGGGATCAAGCCCTGCATCAGGTTCTGTGCTGATAGCATGTAGCCTGCTTGGGATTCTCTCTCTCCCTCTTTCTCTGCCCCTCCACCACTTGTGCATGCTCATGTGCTCTCTCTCTCTCTCCCTCTCTCTCAAAATACATAAACAAACTTAAAAAAAAGAAATGATCACAATAATTATGATTCACCTGTGCAGTATTCNGGCCCCTGGGTGACCCAGTTGGTTGAGTGTCTAACTCTTGGTTTTGGTTCAGGTCATGATCTTGCAGTTTGTGGGATCAAGCCCTGCATCAGGTTCTGTGCTGATAGCATGTAGCCTGCTTGGGATTCTCTCTCTCCCTCTTTCTCTGCCCCTCCACCACTTGTGCATGCTCATGTGCTCTCTCTCTCTCTCTCTCAAAATACATAAATAAACTTAAAAAAAAGAAATGATCACAATAATTATAATTCACCTGTGCAGTATTCCTATTAATGCCTGCCTTAGTCATTGTACATTTCCCAAGGACAGTGATTGGGAACATTTTATTTTTCATTATGCTCTCCTCGTATAGTGCTTGATACACAATAACCTTCTGGTTAAGTTATCAGGTTTAATAAATAGCAGAATGCTCAGCTAAATTTGAATTTCAGGTAAACAGCAATTTTTTAAGTATGGGCCATGCAATACTCGGAACATACTTCTGCTAAAACTTACTTGTGCTTCACTGAAATCCAAATTAAACTGGATGTAGTATATTTTGTCTGGCAAGTCTAATTCTTAATATGTGATGATTGAGTGAATTAATAAATTAGTAATTGAGTGAAGATTCAGAAGACCCTGGACCTAGTAAGACTCTGGTTTCTGGTTTATCCTCACTGGTCACTTCAATTTTCCTCACATACACAATGAGAGTATAACAATGAGAGTATCATATATAACTCAGACTCCCACAACATGGACATGAAATGATGAGAAACTATGGTCAAAGCCAAATAATGATCCTTCCCTGCTGTACAATTTTTTAAGGACAATTCTTTGTTTCTAAAATTAACTGACTGGTTGAGCCATTCTATTTTCCTCCTCCACATTCTAGCTCTCCTTCAAGCCCCCCAGCCCCAGATTTAAGCTACCCCATTTTTGCAAACTCTACTAGGTCTTTTGTAATCTGAAACAGTCACAGCTAACTCTAACAGGCAGGGATGGGACTAATATCTAATATTAATGCTTAAGAAAATAAAGATCAATGCAAAGAATCCATGATGAGCAAAATATCAAAAGTTGAAATAAAACGGGATCCGTAGGACTGGTTTTTTTCTTTTGCTTCAGGTTACAATACGGCTTGGCACAGCACTTTGTATTTAAACTTTTGATATTTTGCTCATCGTGGGTTTATTTGCATTAGTTCTGTTTTCTTAAAAAATATTCTGAATTGAATACTTTAAAAAATATATTGAAAAAGTGTATTGAATGAATTACTTATCTTGATTATTACATATTTTGCACCTCGTTCCATTTAGCACCCAAGTTGAGTGCCTCACAAGCCACACTCGTGTCCTGGCTATTGTAAGCGGAGCCAACATTGGAAGGAAACTTGTGGTGGACAGGGCGTCAGGTGCGGGCATAGGAGGGCCAGAGTGCCACGCTGAATGTATCCTGTGGGCCAAGAAGAATAGAGAGGTTTTGCGCAACGGAGAGACAGATTCTAATTTGAGTTTCTGGAGATGAATTCTGGCTGCTAGTCTGGTCCAGAGAATGGGTTGGAGGGATCATGACCGAGGCGTGGAGACCGCTGAGGAAGGCAGTGCTGGGAGCTATGTGCAAGATCGGGAGGAGGGGAAGCAGGGAAGATAGGCACAGTCAGCACCCAGCGCAACGACAGTGGACCAACTAGATTTGTTTGGAAGGAGCACCCTCCCCTTTACCTTTACTTCTCAGCGATTCTCTGCTGTCCATTCTCTGTTCAGCCTAGCACGTCTCATTGGAAAAGAGCAGGCAGGGAGGCAGCACAGAGGGTGGGCTTATTAGCTTCAGCGAGTAGGATTCTGACTACATGGATGCTCCTTGATTTATTTGCAGACCTTCGGGGCATTTTCCCAGCCCCTACATAAATTAGTTCCCCAGAGATCCATACATTGAATATCATACTCATTGTTCCCTGCGTATATGTTCCCAGAGCTGGGCCAACAAATTCACTTACTGAAATGGTCTGGAAAGGGACTGGGTTATTGACACTGTCTCCCATGGTATTTGTATTTCAAAAAGCAACGTGCTCAGGAATTCATCATTTCAATTAAAGCTCATCTAGGTCTCCAATGAAAAAGAAATATCAATATGGCAGAGTCCCCAACCCAGGAGGATTCAAAGTTAATTTTCAGCCAGAAACCACCATGAATGTGCTGTGTGGCCTTGAATCCACTGTATGGCTTTTCTGTGTTTCAGCCTTACCTTTGGGAGGAAGCTTGCAAGAGATGAGCTTGAACTGTAGGCTTTAAATCTTGATGTTGCCACTCATGAGTCATGTGCCCTTGGTCAAGTTATTTAGCCTTTTTGAAACACACCTGCCTTCTCTTCCTGTCAGAGAGAGAGAACGATGCCCTTCCTTGTAAGGTTGTGATAAAGATGGAAGGTATTAACGTCTGACAAGTGCTTAAAACTTCACGGTATCCGATGAATGTTAGCCATCCCCTCCCTGCAATGGTTAATTGAGATTGGTAATAGAAAATAATGTGCCAAAAAAGAGTGGAACGGCATTTTTTCAGCTGGCAAAAACTCAACCCATTTACATGCCAAAATCTGCTGATACAATGAATAATTTTGGAGTAATTTTACAGTTGTGTATACAGAATGCCAAAATTCAATGTGCGGGTGGGCTTTGATGAGACGAAGTCATTCAAGCTAATTGTAGTGCCATATAGGGAGATGCCGCTTGTGTTTGTGGCTTAGTAATACTTTTCAATTGTGTACTTGAAAAATAATAATTTCCCATCAATGTTCTCTCGATAGTTTCCGAGATGAGAAAAATGAGACACAAGTATACTAACACCATACCATTGTGTGTTATGGGCCTAAATTCCATTCACGAAAACAGGCATAGATTTTAAGGCTTTGCTATTTTTTGGATATTCAACTTAGTTATTCCTTGAATGTGTCTTAAAGTTGGGTCTCAAGTCAAGATAAGTATAGTCTCACACCATAGTGCCAAACAATATTTAAAGTTTGAGACATTTAAAAAAAATTTTTTTGTAATGTTTTATTTATTTCTGAGAGAGAGAGAGACAGTGTGAGCAGGGGAGGGTCAGAGAGAGAGGGAGACACAGAATCTGAAACAGACTCCAGGCTCAGAGCTGGCTATCAGCACAGAGCCCGACGCGGGGCTCGAACCCATGAACCGTGAGATCATGACCTGAGCCGAAGTCAGATGCTTAACCGACTGAACCACCCAGGCACCCGGGTTTGAGGCATTTTTTTTTTCTCCACCTATAAAATGGAAGCCACACCTGCTTCCTATATGTGGTATAAAATGAAATAAGAAAATGTATGAAAAGAGCTCGGCTTAGTGTCTGATACAGAGCAAGCATTCATTGATTGGGGTTGTGAGTATCATCATTATAATTGTTTTTTGTAAATAGGTCCTGAATTTTATTTTTTAAAAATTTCCCCCCAGTGTTAATTATTTATTTTGAGAGAGAGAGAGAGAGAGAGGGCGCAAGCAAGGGAGGAGCAGAGAGAGAGAGGGAGACACAGATCTGAAGCAGGCTCCAGGCTCTGAGCTGTCAGCACAGAGCCTAACGTGGGGCTCAAACTCTCGAACTGTGAGATTATGACCTAAGCTGAAAACAGACACTTAACTGACTGAGCCACCCAGGTGCTCCTGAACTTTATTTTTAAAAAATATTTATCCATTTATTTTTGAGAGAGAGAGAGCACAAGCAGGATAGCAAGAGAGAAAGAGAGAGAGAGAGAGGATCTGAAGCAGGCTCCAGGCTCTGAGCAGTCAGCACAGAAGTCGACTTGGGGCTCAAACTCAGGAACCAAGAGATCATGATCTGAGTGGAAGTTGGATGCTTAACCAACAGAGCCACCCAGGCGTCCCTTGAATATCATCACTATAATGATGATGAATAGATAAAATGTTTTCTTTAAAATTTTTTTCAATTTTATTGAAACATTTCTCCCAACAACGTAGGTGAACCTCAGTTTTAACACTGTGTCTCTGTAATTCTCTTTTTTTAAAATTTTTAAAAAAATTTTTAGTTTTTTTTATTTTTTATAGTGTATGAACATTTTAATATATCTTTTTTTCTGTGCAAGTAATTTATTTTATTTTATTTTATTTTTTACAAATAGTTTATTGTCAAATTGGTTTCCACATAACACCCAATGCTCATCCCCACAAGTGCCCTCCTCCGTGCCCATTCCCCCTCCCCCCCCACATCCATCAGTCCTCAGTTTTTGTCAGCATTCAAGAGTCTCTCATGGTTTGCCTCTCTCCCTTTCCCCCACCATTTCCCCCCTTCTTCTCCCCCTTGTTCCTCCGTCAAGTTCCTCCTAATCCTCCTATACGTGCAAACATATGATATTTGTCCTTCTCTGCCTGACTTATTTTGCTCAGCATAACACCCTCAAGGTCCATCCATGTTGCTACACATGGCCAGATTTCATTGTTTCTCATTGCCATGTAGTATTCCATGGTATAGATAAACCACATCTTCTTGATCCATTCATCTGTTGATGGACACTTAGGCTCTTTCCATGTTTTAGCTATTGTGGAGAGTGCTGCTATGAACATTGGGGTACATGTGCTCCTATGCATCAGCATTTCTGTATCCCTTGGGTAAATTCCTAGCAGTGCTATTGCTGGGTCATAGGGGAGTTCTATTGTTAGTTTCCTGAGGAACCTCCACACTGTTTTCCAGAGGGGCTGTACCAGTTTACATTCCCACCAACAGTGTAGGAGGGTGCCCGTTTCTCCACATCCTCGCCAGCATCTAGAGTTCTCTGATTTGCTCATTTTAGCCACTCTGACTGGCGTGAGGTGGTATCTCAGTGTGGTTTTGATTTGTATTTCCCTGATGAGGAGGGATGACTTTAACCTCTACTATGTGGCCCTGTAATTCTCCTTGATTATTATTTTGTATTATGCCACAGAATAATTAATTTTTATTTATAGATAAAACAAAGGAATAAAATATGTTTTACCTTATTAGAAATGAACTTTCCATAGCAAAATGAGTTTCAGAAGACTCCCACAACCTGGATTCTTGTAAAACAAAATTCATCAATTTATCCCAAGTCACCAGGCAAGATCTTTGATTCAGAACACTTTCCACTATCCTTCTAATTTTTTGAACTTAACGTTATCTCTGTAGATTTTCTTCCAGAATATTTAAATTTGAGTTTTACTTTATATCCTCTGGAATATGGCTTAGATACTCCCTTTCTTTTCCCTCCCCTTTGTTCTGCCATTAGTTGGCATGTTCTCAGTGAATGCAAATTCATTTTTACATCAGCAAAAGCAAAATTGAATAAGGAAGGCCATCTGATATGTAGTAAATCAAACAAAACCACAATGAATTTCAAAGCCAAGTATAAATTTAAGACACAGCAGGATGTGTAGGAAAGAGCAATGAGCTCAAATCAGGGGATTTGGAGTCTATGTTAGACTGTGCCACTGACTTACAGCATAACCTTGGGAAAGTCATTTTGCTTCTGCAAGTTTCTGTTTTTATTTTGGTAAAATTAAGTGTAGTGCTAGATAATCATAAATTAACCATTGATTTCTATTAAACATTCTCTAATTCTCCATTAAAGAATCTAAAAAAATTAAACCTGGACCCCATCAGGTGTTAGAAAATAATTAGAGTTTAACTGAGATTAAGATATATGTTGAAGTATCCTAACTTTCTCCTATGATGGATGTATTAGATTGAAGAGTAATAAGTATAATACATCTTGATTTGACATGTTGACATCAAGGAACTTGATCATATGCTTCTGGACAAATTAGAAAAATGTGAACCAGATCAGTAGCAAATAAACCTGAGAGAGGGCTGGAATCTTGAGAGGAGTTATATTAAAATGCATGTTTCTGAATGTCATCCTTAGAAGTTCTGATTGAGATGGTCCTGGGTCATATCTGGTGATCACAATTATCTCCAGTTGATTCTGAAGATCATCTTGGCTTGGAAACTACTGGACTAGATTATAACCAGGTAGATTAGTTAGTTGAATTAGCAGGGTAATTTACCAGGGTAAGTCATAGGTTTCCATCTTTGACTTGATGCTTGTCAACTGGTGTAGGCATGATTTGGAGAAAACATAGAAGGGATATTGATCAGGTATAGAAACATTGCAAATATGTTGAATCTCAAAATTACGTCCATGGGTGGACTAATGAGTAGAAACAAGCAAAATAAAATTTAAGGGATGCACATCTTGCGTTTTATTTACAAGTTTTAAAATTAAATGTATAGTACCAGATGGGGTGACCTGACCCATGAGAATCTCATGTGGAATAAGCATTGAGGTATGAGAAGACTAGAGAGGCATCTTTCTCAGAATGAAATTATTTTCATGTGCAAATATTTTGTACATGGCAATTCTAGTTTTAATTAGTTGAGGAAACCACACCGTTTTCCTTGGTAGCTGCCCCAATTTGCATTTCCACCAATAGTGTGTGAGTTCCCTTTTCCTGACATCCTTACAAACACATGTCATCTGTTATTTTTTTGATAAGAGCATGCTGACGGGCATGAAGTGATATCTCATTTTGATTTGCATTTCCTTGATTATTACCTACCATATGACCCAACAGTCCCACTTCTGGGTCTTCATCCAATATAACTGAAATCAGGGTCTTGAAGTGGTATTAGCAACGTGTTCATTGCAGCATTATTCACAGTAGCCTAGGTATGGAAACAATCTAAATGCCCATCGGCAGATGAAGGGATGGGCAGAAAGTGTGGTATATGCATACAATGGAATAATATTCTGCAATATTAAAAAGAAGAGAATTCTGACACATGCAACAATATGAATGAACCGTGAGAACATTATGCAAAGTGAAATAAGCCAGTCACAAGAAGACAAATATTACATGATCGCGCTTATCTGAAGGATCTAAAACAGTCAAATTCATATCATCAAAGAGTGGAATGGTGGCCATCAGGACTGGTGGGAAGGGAAAATGAGGAGTTGCTAATTAACATGCATCAAATTTTACTTAAGGAAGAGGAATAGGTTCTAGAGAACTACATTGTACCAGTACAACATTGTACCTGTAATCAAACTACTATACTGTACACTTACAGATTTATTAAGAGGGTAGCTCATGTTAAGTGTTGTTACAACAATAAAATAAACAAAAACACTTGTGTAATGTATAAAACAGTAAAAATATTAGAAAATGACAACAACCGATCTCAGAAGCAGAATAGAACGGTTGTTAAAAGTCAGAAAGTCCTGGATATAAATCCTGACTTTTTAACTATAGATGGTCATGCAGTGTTGGGAAAATTATTGAACTGTAGCATGGCTTGGCCCTTTCATCTAGAATATGGCAATAATACCTCCTAACCAAGATTGTATTAAAGTTTAACACACTTAGCATATTGCCTGGCACATCATGATGCTCAGTAAATGGTGTCTATTATTTCAGGTGTCATTATATGGTGCCCAGATGAAGGAGGAATGAGGTCGGCTGTACTCTGTTAATTGTCAGGTGATGCTGAAAGAATCATTTCCAGTTTGGGGGTACCCTACTTTAGGGGATTGATAGGCCAAAAGCAATGTGTTCAAAGCACAAGGCGGAACGTAGTTACCAAGACTGTGAGTGCCTGTTAAATACAATCAAATGCATTTTGAAGGTGTTGAGAGTGGTGGGGTTTTTTTGTTGTTTTGTTTTGTTTTGTTTTGTGTTTGAGAAGTAAAACAGAAGACAATATCAAGCTAACCCACGGTACAAGAAAGCCTTTTTGGTTTTTGGCTCCACAAGGCAAGCTTCACTACGGTTGAACATAAGCTCTGGACGCTTTCTATGGTTAGAAGACTATGCATTTCCTGGAGCAGGAGGCAGTTCCTTACCTTTAATTGTGTTCAAGCCCCATGATCAGGGTCTTTGTGGAGGGGACTCCTTCCTATGGTCAGTGGTTATGTATGTGAACTATGACCTCTAAACCCCTCTGGAATGTTAGTATTGTGAGTTGTAAGCGATGGCAGCATTCCCAGGGTCTTCCTGAGGATGCCAATATGCCAGGTGAGTGTACCTAGAGATGGGTGGGGTTGCCAATGACTCGCAGCTCCAACCATGGAAAGTGATTTGTGTTCCCATCTAGTTTAATGCATCTGTCTTTTCTCCCAGGGCATCAGCCAGGTGCCTGCATATTGGGCTCATCAGTCTTTCTTGAACTACGGAATTGGGGGGTTGCATTTGGCTAATGAACCTCTTCAGAAAAACATACTTCTTCAAATTAAGTTCTAATTGTGTTGGGAAGCAGCAATTGCCTGTCAACTGGTAATATTTCAGGAAGTTGCATCCACCTGAGTGATTTGAGAGCCAACAGCCTTGAGGAGGGCTCGACTTAGAGGCTTCTGGACTGCCCCCCACCTTGTTAGACTTCCCACGCTTCCCACCTTCAACCTTCCTGAAAGTCTGAGCCTTAAGAAGCTCTGTGTGTCTCATCAAAATGGGGCACTGATGGAATTTTAATATCAGAAGATGTTGCAATCAAATGGGATTTGGGTTAGGAATCCATGGAATTTGGATTCTCAAGACTAGTGTAGACCCAGGAATCGTGTGTAGGCCCACTCTTATTTAATCAATTAACCCATGTGGTAATATCCCTGTGAAGCGGCCTTAAACTCCACCTTAAACATTTCCCAAACTGGGTAACTCAACACTGTCAGATATCTCATTCTGGTTTTGTAGAGCTCTGAGAGCTAGAAAGGTCTTAGTGAGGCACATCAGTATGACCTGCTTAGTTCCTTTGGGAAATAATACTAATGAGGATGATTATAACAGTCTACATTTACTGAACACTTACTACCAATTAAACATTCTAGTAAGTACATTTTCTGGTTTAATCCTGATTATCATGCTATCAGATACATGTCATGCATCCTATTTTATGGATTAAGAAACTGAGGCCAAGGGGGGTTTTGTGATTTGCTCAAGAATCAGAGGTGAGTTTCAAACCCAGATACATATCATGGAAAAAGCTTATCCTCTGAACCTCTTCCTTATACTCTAAATGCAGGTCTGTGTGTCCTCTCTTGAGTGGTGCCTCCCATCCCTGAAACAGACTAAATCTTAGATCTGCACTTCATCTCAAACTTAGCAAGAGGTCTGGCTCCAGTCAGTATGGTTATCACTGTCCCAGAGCAGAGGTTTTAAATCTATGCTCTGGGAAACTGCATTTTGGATGAGATACCCCTTTGGGGGGCTGAGAGGGGCTGGGCTCATGGAATTCTACAATCTCATGTTTGTACCTATTTTTTTTAACTTTTAAAATTTATTTATTTATTTTTGAGAAAGAGAGAGAAAAAGAGAGAAGGAGTGTGCATACACACGTGTGCTCGACCGTTAAAGCAGGGAAGGGACAGAGAACGGGGGGTAGGGGGATGGAGAGAGAGGGAGGGGCAAAGAGAGAGAGAGAGACAGAGAGAGAGAGACACAGAGAGAGAGAGAGAGAGAGAGAGAGAGAGAGAGAGAGAGAATGAGAATCCCAAGCAGGCTCCACAGTCAGTGCAGAGTCTGATGCAGGGCTCAAACTCAGAAACCCTAGGATCATGACCTGAGCTGAANATCCACCTATTTTTTTTTTTTTTAATCTACTGGACTTCTATATAAGATCTCAGTTGGAGGAAAGTTCCATGGCTGATAAAAGTTTAAAAACTATTTCAGCAGACCAGAATATAGGTACACAATCTGAATATTAATGGGAAATTTTACGCTAATCCCTATATTTTAATACCAGCCCACCACCAAATCTAGCTCTGAAAGCAGCCATGAACAATGCTCGTTTCATAAAGGAGGGACTGCCGTGCTCATCCTCAGGCAGCAAAGCTTCCTAGTATATTCTCCAGCTACTCTGATTCTTTCTTGGGTGTGCGACCCTTGTAACACTATTGTCTCTCTGTCTGTCTCTCCCTTTACCTCTTTTCAAGGAAAGAATATTTCCTTGAAACACAAATACATACCCTCAACACTCACAGACACAGCTGTCTCTTCACTTGGGTCTTCTCCCTATGCCGGCATTTACTCCTTTGTTTCTCCTCTACCCCTGACCCCGCCTTGACTACCACCCTCAGAAGCGTGACATCTGTATTAATCATATCTTTTCATTTTCTATATTCTTGATGGTTTGACATTTGGGGGCTGGCTGACTCTGGAAAGGCTGCCTTCCAGTCTTACAGATAGTGAAGGATGCAGGCTAGTGTGTTGGTCGTATGCAAGCCACCCAATCCAGGGCCCCTATACTGACCACCATCTCTGTTGGGCTTTGACGCTCTGGGCACTAATCCTCCCAGACCCAGGTGCCAGATAATCGGGGACAGCCCCCCTGTCTCAGAGCTCAGTGGAATTATTTAAAATAGACAACCCTAAGCTCAGTTGTCCTGCCTCAGTTATTCCTTCCCACGGAAACCTCAACTGAGGTTCTTGTCCATGTTTCCCCACCCCATCTGCCTTCGAATTGACCCTGACCCTGATGCTTCCCCTGGAAACCCCCCTTGAAGTATGGAGTTTGTGTGCACAACAAACTTTTCCATGGCAACCATCTCCCGACCCATTCACTTCACTGTACATGAATAATCATAACACCTGTGTTTTAGAGCAACTATCCTTTCTCAGAGTTCCACCTCTTGTTCTCTGCTTCTGCAATCTGCCTTTTTAATAGTTATTAACCCAACCAAGCCAGATCCGAGTCCCAAGGTATTTCCTTCTAGGAGAAGGGTATGTATATGTGGATTCTGAATGAACACGTTTTTCCCCCCAACTAAAGACACCAATACACACACACACACACACACACACACACACACACATACACACACAAGGACATGTCCTACCCCTGTCCCTGACTGACTATCCTGGCTCTTAGCTCCTGCCCCCACCCTGGGCCCTTCACATCCCTCCCGTATCTACTGGCCGGCATGGTTTCTTGAAATTCACCCTCTTGTTTTCTTCTTAAATATGGCTTTACACATGTGCCTCTTGGCCCGAGCTGCAATAGCCCCAAGGCCACTGTTTCTTCTATGTATCCCTTACCTTTCCTCCTCAGATGACCTTTACCATGGGCCTGATCTCACTGGCTGACAACTTCCTGGTAGCTGTCTCTTCCCGTACCAGTTTGGGCACATCATGAGGCTGGGGCCCATACAGCACCGGCTTACAGGGAGCTCACAACAAATATTTCTTAGTTGAGTGAGTGAATGGATAGATGGATGAATCTGACTTGTGCTTTCTGTCCTTTGCCCTTGCTTTTCTTCCAAGGAGCCACGAGATGTACATGCACACACACACACACACACACACACACACACACTCCTTTACCTTAAAATGATGCCTCCATTTACCTTTTGGCAAATACACACTGAACAGCCCCAAAGAAACTGTTCAATTTCTAATATATGATTTATGGACAGTGTATCTTGAACTGAGTGGTAAAGAGCTTATTTTTTTGTAACACATCAGAAAGATCTCAAATTATAAATTTGGATTCAGGGAAAAGGAAGAGAAAGAGGCAGAAAAAAAGAAGAAGGAGAATCAATAAGTGAGGAAAAATTGAAGGGAGAGTGGAGAGAGAGGAAGAAGGGAGGAAGGAGGGAGAGAAAAATCAGTTGGTGGATTTCTCTGACCAGGATGGCTCTCTTGTCTGCTTCACTCCAGGACGGTGGGGTATGGGACCCCCCCAGTTGCCCTAAACCCTAACTTATTTCCCTATAAACACTATCTCTGCATAGCTAAGTTATTCCTGGACCATTGTCAACACATAGGGATACTTGCTCCCGACTTTTATTTGGATACAAATTGCTAGAAACACCCAGAGTTGGAAGGTGCCGATCTAGCCCTTTTGGGAGCCATCTAAATGGGAATCATTCCGTAGGCTGTGACCCCGCCCATGCCTTGTTCTCCAGACTTGAGGACAGGTGCAGATCTAATGCCCCTATCGCCTTCCACTTCTTTGTCTCTGTCTAAAGACACATGACAGATAGGAGCAAACTCTGGATTAAAATGATTAGTGGGACCTATCTAAGCTCCATGAAGCAGATAGCATTGGACCAATAGGTAAGCTTTGGGTGTGCCAAATTGGGGGGTGGGAGCGCTATCCCATTCAGGAGAATTAGGAGACATTCCAGGCCCTTCTCCCTACCTCTGCTGCTCATGCACCCAGAGACGTCACCAGAACGCCACCGGTAATTGCCACTTCCATAAAGATGTTGCTGGCTCCAGTTTAGAGGGGATAAGGACATCTGGGTCTCTCAGCCTGTCTGCCGACTTGAACGGCGATATCACTCCCTGTCTCTTTCCGACCCCTGTTTATCTCTTCTTTCCCTTGGTCCTTACTCCACTTTGTTGTAATTTCAGCCACGGGGGAGGGAACAAAAAAGTCAGATATGGAGATATCGCTGGAGCAAATGGCATTTACTGTTAATGTGGCGGCAAATGGCCTCCTCCCTGACTTGTCATGTTTTAACTCTCTTAAGGAAGGAGGTGACACGGCACTTCTCTTCTCCAGACCCAAAGGCCAGGGAAGACGTTTCATCTCGATCATTAACTCTAAGGAATGATTTTACCAACTGCAACCGCCCCCACCGCCACCCCGCCTTGCCCCGTGGAGCGCATGCACAGAGGGGAGTCAGGGACAATGGCAGTGTTTGTCAGCAGAGCCCAGTGCTGAGCGTCAGGACCTCGTCCATGTCCGCTGCTCGCAAGCCGTGTGTCCCTGAGTCCACGACCCACAGCCTCAGTCTTCTCATCTGCAGAGTGAAGGTGGCCGCCTGTGCCTGGCCTGCTTTGAATGATTTGTGAGATAGGGTGAAAGCCACCGGAGGTCGAAGCACTACCTAAATGTTCGTTAGGATTATGGCTACTTTTGTTGGGATGCCCGCAGATTGCCCACCCTGCATGTTTTTTGCTCTTCCTTTCCTATACCAACCTCTCAATATCTCTTCATGTCAGGTTCTCCCTGGATGAAATCTTCCTCTCAAAACAAGTTTCCAGGGGTGCCTGGGTGGCTCAGTTGGTTGAGCGTCAGACTCTTGATTTCAGCTCAGGTCATGATTCCAAGGTCGTGGGATCAAGCCTTGCATCAGGCTTCCTGCTGAGCATGGCGCCTGCCTAAGATTCTCTCTGTCTCTCCCTCTGCCCCTCTCCCTCCTTCAGCTTCTCTCTCAAAAAATTTTTTAAAAGTTTCTGAAAGCAGTCATTTCCATGTGAACATCGTTCCATCTTTCTGCCTCTGGTTTCTCCAGTTGCAGACCACCCACCACCACGCCAGCCGGATTCTCTCTCTGAAACACACACGGATCCCGTCCGCACCCCCACGGTGGTCCCCACTGGCCGAGTCTGTGTACTTAACACAGTCAGATGAAAGTTGTGTTCCAGGCACTGTCGTGGGTGATGAAACTGTAGCATTAAATGAGACAAGGGAGGTCTCTCCTTCAAGAAGAAGGGACAAAAAAGAAAAGAAGGATGAACGGAGAAGATCATCTTAGTGACAAGTTAGAGGAGGGCAGGAAACCCAGGGATAAGGCAAGACTAATGGGACGGTGGGCAACATAGGGTGTTTGAGCTCCGCCCAAGCAAGGGAAGGAAGCAGCTGGCTGCGGTGGGGGG